>NC_134483.1:30868766-30896266 GCF_040206685.1 Ascaphus truei
AAGCGGCGGAACGGCACTTAGAAAAATTCTGGCCTTTTTCCTGTCTGGGATTGATGCCGGGGGTCTCCGGAGCTGATACCATTAATACCAGCACCGGACCCCCCCGGCATGCATCCGAGGCAGGAAAAATGCATTTAAAGCCCACTTCATTACCTTAGCGGCTAACCGCTAAGGCAATGAAGGGGTTAACCAGCCGTGCCAGGTTTATTGTGGGTAGTGGGTGAAGGGGGTATTTGGCCCTTGGTGGTTGTTTAGGGCTTGCGGGGGGGTTGCGGGTGGACTTAACCTCTTCATGACCTTAGCCGTTAATACCGCTACGGTCATGAAGGGGTTAAGCCCTCCCGCTACCCACCCGCAAGCCCTAAACAACCACCGTTGGGGCTAATACCCACTTCGGAAACCCCGCTACCCACAATAAAAAAAATACACACACAACAGCCCCACAATAAATAAATAAATAAATATATATATATATATATATGCAAATATAACTGTATGCTCATCTGCATGTCTTAGGCAGGTCTGCAACACCGCCTTTCCCCATTATCACCCAGCATACAGCACTTCCACTGCAGCAAGGGATTCTGGGAAATGACATGCAAATGAGCACACAGTGTCACTTTTTGCCTCAATAACCATTTTTAACATGGTTCCCTATAGGCTTCAGCTTGCTGCATGGTCACAGCTTTGAGCACAGCCAGGGTTAAGGTGCATACCCAGAAAACCACCCACAGACAGCTGTTTCAACCTTGATGGGTCTCATCAGTGTGGGGTTGATTTTACTGGGAATGCAAGAGAGGCTATGGGATAGGCTAAACCATAATACTGAGTTAAGTTATGGTGAGTAAAAAAAGTGACAAAAACCCTCCACAGGAAAGCAAATATGCAAATATAGCTGTATGCTCATCTGCATGTCTTAGGCAGGTCTGCAACCCCGCCTTTCCCCATTATCACCCAGCATACAGCACTTCCACTGCAGCAAGGGATTCTGGGAAATGACATGCAAATGAGCACACAGTGTCACTTTTTGCCTCAATAACCATTTTTAACATGGTTCCCTATAGGCTTAAGCTTGCGACCCATCAAGGTCGAAACAGCTGTCTGTGGGTGGTTTTCTGGGTATGCACCTTAACCCTGGCTGTGCTCAAAGCTGTGACCATGCAGCAAGCTTAAGCCTATAGGGAACCATGTTAAAAATGGTTATTGAGGCAAAAAGTGACACTGTGTGCTCATTTGCATGTAATTTCCCAGAATCCCTTGCTGCAGTGGAAGTGCTGTATGCTGGGTGATAATGGGGAAAGGCGGGGTTGCAGACCTGCCTAAGACATGCAGATGAGCATACAGCTATATTTGCATATTTGCTTTCCTGTGGAGGGTTTTTGTCACTTTTTTTACTCACCATAACTTAACTCAGTATTATGTTTTATATATATATATACACACACACACACCAACAACCCCTATACCCCCCTAACATACAGTACATATATGTACAGCAATGATACTATAGGCCGGCGTGGGCCCTCGGGTGTTACCCGCGGGCCTGCAGTACTAATTCTGTGCCCCCCCCAAATTAATTTAAAAACACATACATACTTATAAAGAAATAAACCTCCCCCCCCTAACACATACAGTATAGTAATGGGCACAATTACTATTATCCACATATGGATAATAGTGCATTTGCCCATTTAAAATACATAAAGAACAATAAATACATGAAATACATATTGCACTCACCCTTGTCCGGCTGCCACGATGAATGCCATCCTCATCTTCATCACCGTCCATGCCCCCTCCGATGCTGCAAAACATAAACAAGAATAAAAACAGCCAATGTAATGTCCCCTAACCCCTTAATCACCATAGCGGTTATTAACCGCTACAGTCATTAAGGGGTTAACCCACCCTCACCCACCACTCTGGAGGCCTAAATACCCTCCCCCACTACCCCCGCACCCCGTGAGGCCTAACCACCCTCACTCACCAAATACCCAGCCGGGAGGCCTACCCACCCTCACTCACCCAATACCCAGCTGGGTGGCCTACCCACATACCCTTGGGGCCAATACCCCCTTCCCCCACCCCAGTACCCACAATAAAAACAATACACAGCCCCACAATAAACATCATTATATTTATTAAATACATAAACCACCCCCTGTGCCCCCCATAAATACATGATTTATTATTTTACATACAGGGTTAATACCCCAGGCCCACGGGAGTCCCCAGTGGGCCTGACGGGTCACCTCACAGACCTACAGTATCCCAGCACCATGTTTCAAACAGGGTCTGGAGGCCTACGGGTGGTCCCCGCCAGGCGCCGTGGTCCACCAGGTGGTCTCCGCGGGTCACCGTGGGACATAATGGGGTCCCCACGGGTAGGCTCATGGCTGTCTGGGGGCCCCCGGGTTAGACCAACAGGTGTCTGAGGGGCCTCGGTGGTTCCCACGGGGGTCTGGGGGCCCTCGGGTGGTCCCTACGGGCCCCGGTGCCCCCAAAGATGTGGGGCCACCGGTTCTTCCCCGCAGGTGTCCCCCGTGGACCCGGCAGCCGTTTACTAATGAGAAGCCTGAGGAGACCGCAGGTGGTCTCCATAGGTCCCCCGCAGACCTGAGGAAACAACCCTGTATGTAAAAAAAATAAACATGTCCCATACATGAAATACATCAATACCCCCCCCCCCCAACACATATACTATAATAATGTGCAAAATAACTATTATCCAGATAGGGATAATAGATTATTTGCCCATTGTTAAACACATTAACTAACATAATAAAATAAATAAAGTTCTACTGACCTCATCAATATGAAGCCCCCTCGCCAGCAAAATCCGTGTCCTCCGTTGCCAAGAAAATACATAGCCAATACATTGCAATTACATTCTGATATCAATTAACCCCTTAATCACCTTTTCGGATAATAACCGCAAAGGTAATAAAGGGGTTAAGCCACCCTGGCCCGATACCCACCCTTCACCCATGCATTTGTACAGTGGCTTCATCATGCAACTATATATATATCTATATCTATATATATATATATATATATATATATATATATATATATATATCTATATCTATAATATATATATATATATATATATATATATATATATATATATATATATATATATATATATATGGAGATATATACATACATATATATATATATATATATATATATATATATATATATATATATATATACATATATATACACATGATGAACCAATATACAAAGAAATGTTTAAGGGTTAACAAAAACATGCACAACTAAAAATAGCACTTCTCCATATCAGCCACATTCAAACAAAATCCTATTTCCTAATAAAATCATTATCATCTGCCAATCAAAAGCATCAAATGCCAATCAAAACATTGAATTTACATTGTATACATGATCCATAAAATCTGTGCACCATGTACACTCTGCCAATCAATGTTAACAATAAAATATTCAAAAGAAAATACAATGAAATCCAAACAAGTATACTATTTAAACCAAGCAAGACAACCGAAATAAATTACCATTAATTAATCAAATCCCAAAACAATTAAAATACCATCCAAATCAATTACACAAATAACTCTTTTAATCGTTAAACAAACCCATTATCCAACAAAGTTAACATCTGACAAAATAGTAGTACTAACAAAAAAATACTATAAAAAAGCAAGACTCACACTGACCTAAAGTACAGCATACAACACCAAAAATTACATCTATCTAATTAATAATTACATTACACACATTTAAGAATAGCAGCATATCAAAATACATTTACATAGTGCAAAACAAGCAGTCCCAACCAAATAATTTCTTACCCTGTATGTATATATCGATAGAGACATACATACATACATACATACAGTGGCAAGAAATGATAATGGGAAAAAATTGTATGACATATAAAACATTACAAAAAACAGTTCAAGTTAAAAAAAAAATACATATCTTTTGTTCACTTACCATTAGCTGCCCCACTCTCTGACTCCCGTTGAACACCAAGCTCTCGAACAAATCCACGCACAGCAACAGGAACCCATAAAATAAAAAACCATAAATAAATAAACCAATACTTTTTTTTAAATCCAAAGCGTCCTTTTTTTTATAATCCAAGGTGATTAAGGGGTTAATTGATCAGAATGTAATTGCAATGTATTGGCTATGTATTTTGTTGGCAACGGAGGACACGGATTTTGCTGGCGAGGGGGCTTCTTATTGAAGGTCAGTAGAAGTTTATTTATTTTATTATGCTAGTTAATGTGTTTAAAAATGGGCAAATAATCTATTATCCCTATCTGGATAATAGTTATTTTGCATATTATTGTAGTGTATGTGTTGGGGGGGGAGGGGGAATGTATTTAATGTATAGGACATGTTTATTTTTTTTACATACAGGGTTGTTTCCTCAGGTCTGCAGGGGACCTATGGAGACCACCTGCGGTCTCCTCGGGCTTCTCACGGGTAAACGGCTGCCGGGTCCACAGGGGACACCTGCGGGGAAGAACCGGTGGCCCCACATCTGTGGGGGCACCGCGGACCCATAGGGACCACCCGAGGGCCCCCAGACCCCTGTGGGAACCACCCGAGGCCCCCAGACCCTGTTTGAAACATGGTGCTGGGTTACTGTAGGTCTGTGAGGTGACCCGTCAGGCCCACCGGGGACTCCCGTGGGCCTGGGGTATTAACCCTGTATGTAAAATAATAAATCATGTATTTATGGGGGGCACAGGGGGTGGGTAATGTATTTAATAAATATAATGATGTTTATTGTGGGGCTGTGTATTGTTTTTATTGTGGGTACTGGGGGTGGGGGAAGGGGGTATTGGGCCCAAGGGTATGTAGGTAGGCTTCCCGGCTGGGTATTGGGTGAGTGAGGGTGGTTAGGCCTCACGGGGTGGGGGGGGGTAGTGGGGGAGGGTATTTAGGCCTCCCGAGTGGTGGGTGAGGGTGGGTTAACCCATTAATGACTGTAGCGGTTAATAACGGCTATGGTGATTAAGGGGTTAGGGGACATTACATTGGCTGTTTTTATTCTTGTTTATGTTTTGCAGCATCGGAGGGGGAATGGACGGTGATGAAGATGAGGATGGCCTTCATTGTGCCAGCCGCACATGGGTGAGTGCAATATGTATTTATTGTATTTATTGTTCTTTATGTATTTTAAATGGGCAAATTCACTATTATCCATATTTGGATAATATTAATTTTGCACATTACTATACTGTATTTGTTAAGGGTGGTGTATTTATGTGTTGTAATTTTTTTTGGAGTGCACTGAATTGGTACTGCAGACCTGCGGGGAACACCCGAGGCCTATAGTATCATTGCTGTGCATCCCAAAAATGTTCTATATGTAATGGGGGTATAGGGGTTGTTGGGGGCACAGGGGGTGTATGTTGTTTATTGCAATGTTTATTGGGGGCAATTGTCTCCAATAAACATGCTATTATGCCTTAACCCCTTCATTGCCTTAGCGGCTATTCACTATGGTAATGAAGCAGCATTAATGTATTTTCATAATATTGTGCGGGAGCAGGGGGTCCCCTGAGCTGAACCGCATTGATTTCTGGCTCAGGGACCCCCTGCTTCCTGAGTTACAGGTCCCGGTTTGGGGCATCGGTGCCAGTGTCGCCGCCATCCTTATTGCGGGCACGTCGCGTATGGGACGCTATAAAGATGGCAGCGACACTGGCACCCGATGACACATACTGGGGCCTGTAACTCGGGAAGCAGGGGTCCCTGATCCACAAATCAATGCGGTTCAGCTCAGGGGACCCCCTGCTCACAGTACACTATTATTAAAAATACATTCATGCTGCTTCGTTACCTAAGCAGATAGCCGCAAAGGTAAGGAATGATTGTTTATTGATATGGGTGTTTTATTCATAGTGTAGATGTGCAGAGGGTCTCCGGAGCTGAACCGCTTTGGTTTTAGGTCCGGGGACCCCCTGCTTCCCAAGATACAGGCCCCTTTATGGGGTGCCGGTATCCCTCTGCTTTGTTTACATTCCGCGGTCACGTGATCGGGACATTTAAATGCAGAGAAATACCGGCACCTCATAACGGGGCCTGTAGCAGGGGGTCCTCGGTAGGGAAACCAATGCGGTTCAGCTCCGGAGACCCCCTGCACATGTACACTATGAATAAAATTGTATTTAAAATATTTTTGCATGTGCCGATGTTTGCGCCGAGAGAGCAGCGGATCTCTCTCTGCTGCAGACACATCTCGGCAGGCTACGGCTTCTCAGCAGCTTCTCGCCAGGCAGACTGTCTCGCCACCGGTTACTCGCCATGTTTGTCAATGTTGCTCTCGCTGTGATTCGCCAGGGATTCGGCCCTTCCTGCATACAGCGAGGGCAACACGCCAAAAACATGGCGAATTCAAACCCCTGTCGAATGCAATTTTCCGCCGCTTACTGCATGACCCCCTAAGTGCGGTATTTGTATTATTATTATTATTATTATTATTATCATCATTTATTTGTAAAGTGCTGACATATTCCACAGCATAGTACAATGTGGGGGTACAGAGAGATTTTAATTACATAAACAGAGCTACATACCACAGAAGGGTAAACAGATACATAGAGGTAATGAGGTCCCTGCTTGTGAGAGCTTACAATCTACATGGAATGAGGAACAATGTTGAAACAAAAGGTAAAGAAGCTGCTCATTGCGTGACAGAGTCTCCCTTAAGATGAAGTATAGTCCAGCTACACTGCTGATCCCATTTAGGTTTAAAGGTGTGGATGTTAGGGGGGGTTAGATAGCATAGAAATAGCCACACAGCTGGTCTCAATCGTGTTGAAGGGGGGGGGGGAGGAGGAGGGTTGAGTGTTAGAGGTATGCCAGAGAGGCTTTCTTGAAAAGGTGAGTATTTAAATTTCTGAAAGCTGAAGGAGAGTCTGATGGTAGACAGGGCCAGCCCGTCCATTAGGTGAACCTCGGCGGTCGTCTGGTGGCACAGAGGTCCTAGGGGCGCATTAATAATATTATTAGGGAGCGGAGCAGCAGTAGGAGATGATGTCAGCGGAGGGAAGACGTTGAGACAGCGGGCGGCGGTGGCTTGGCTGTGGCAGGCGAAGACATCTGATCAGAACAGGAGCACAGCAGATGGCAGGGGAGGTACGTGCGGAACACTGGCGCGGGAAGTCAGGCGCCAGTCAACTTCCGGTGTGCACCTTCCCTGCCATCTCCTGTGCTCCTGCTCCGATCGGATGTCTTCGCCTGCCGCAGCCAAGGCACCGCCGCCCGCTGTCTCAACGTCTTCCCTCCGCTGACATCATCTTTTACTGCTGCTCCCTCACTCATGTGCTGCTCCGCTCCCACTATGCCGCCACCACCACCGAGCCTGGTAAGTGAGAGGGGGGAGTGCAATTTTTTTATACAACTGGGGCGCAAATTTAAAGTTTCGCCTAGGGTACATGAAACCCTTGCGCCAGCCCTTATGGTAGGTAGGGAATTCCAGAGAGATGGTTTAGCATGGGAGAAGTTTTGTAGGAGGAAGTGAAATTAGGTAATCCGGAAGCAAGGTGGATGTCATGGGCAGAATGTAGGAGGCGTTTAGGGATATATTTGGGAATGAGGGCTGAGGTGTAAGGGTGGGGGGGGGGGGTAGGGTTGTTGAGAGCTTTGTAAATCAGAGCTAGGGTTTTAAATTTGATTCTAGAAGCTAAGGGAATACAGTGGTGCAGCAGAAGTGGAGCAGTGAGTGAGGTAGATGAGTTTGGCAGCAGCATTTTGGATGGATTGGAATAGGAACAGGCAGACAAGGGGAATGCCAACTAGGAGGAGGTTGCAGTAGTCCAGGTGGCACGAGATGAGTGAGTGAATTAGGATTTAAGTTACATCATGTGAGAAAAGGGCGTATGTTGGCGATATTTCGGTGGTGGAGATGGCAGTACTTAGTGAGGGACTGAATATGAGGAATGAAGGAGAGGGCAGAGTCAGAGATGACCCCTATTCAGTGGACTTAGGATCTTGATGAGATTGTGGTATTTGTAACAGTGAGTGTGAGTTTGAGTGTAGGGGTGGCAGTGGAAGGAGGAAAGAGTATTAGTTCTGTTTTGGACATATTAAGCTTCAGGAAATGGTGGGACATCCAGGAGGTGATTTCAAAGAGGCAGTTGGTGACACCGGGCAAGTGAGAGGGTGGAGGTCAGGGCAGGAGAGGTAAATGCGCGTGTTATCGGCATAGAGATGATACTAAAAGCCAAAAGATTGTAATAGTTTACCAAGAGAAGAGGTGTAGAGTGAGAAGAACAGAGGGCCAAGACCAGAGCCTTTTGGGACCTCAATAGAAAGAGGGAATGAAGAGCAGGAGACATCAGAGAATAAAACACAGAAGTCGTGGTTGGATAGGTAAGACATGACCCAGGAGAGGGCTGCGTCATGGAGGCCAATGAAGTGGAGATTGTACTGGAGAAAATGATGATCAACAGTGTCGAAGGCAGCAGAGATATCCAGGCAAATTAGTAAGGAGAAGTTATCCTTAGACTTACCTGTGAGTAGGTCATCAGCCAATTTTGTCAGTGCTGTCTCAGTGGAGGACAGAAAGGGTACAGATGGGAGAGAGGAGAGGTTGGAAGATTGGAGGGGGTCATGAGCATGTAAGTTTCAGTATGTGCATGTGGAAGTAGGTGTTGTGAAGGGTGCAGAGGGTACAGTGACGCTAAAGTCTTGGATGAGATGATAATGGAAGGGAGTGTTGGAGGAGTTTGAGACTAAGCAGAAGCAGCAGAAAAGCAGACCAAAGGAATGTCCATTGTAGTGAGTAGGAGAGGTGGTCCACCAGGAGACACCATAGGAGTAAGTTAAAGAGAGAAAATTGGTGGCTGAAGTAGCATTTGGATTATCAATCGGTATGTTAAAGCCTCCCAGGATGACAGTAGGAGTGTCAGAAGAGAGGAAGTACAGAAGCAAGACGGCGAAGTTGTCAAAAAATTGAGAGGTTGGTCCAGGGGAGCAATAGATGACAGCAATACGCAGGGACAGAGACGGACAGCGTGGACTTCGAATGAGGAGAGGGAGGGAAAGGGGGGTATGACATGAAATGTGCAGTTTGGGGAAAGTAGTATGCCAACTCCTCCATCCTGTCTATTCCCTGGTCTAGAAGTGAAGCTAAGGGAGAGACCCTCATAAGTGAGAGCAGCAGATGAGGCAATATCTGAGGGGGTAAGCCAGGTTTCTGTAATGGCTAGATGAATTAGAGAGTGGGAAATGAATAAGTCATGGATAGCTGTAAGTTTATTATAGACAGATCATGCATAACATAGGGCACAGGAAAAGGGAAGGGAGCGATGTAATGGGGATGAGGTTGAAGTTATTGGCATGGTTGAAAAGGAGACTTTGGGGTGTGGGACGAGAAAGGATTGGTCTGTAGATATGGCCAGTATTAGGGGATATGTCACCACAGAGTTGGAGTAATAGTAAGGAGAGGAAGAGAGAGTGGGCCAGGGGGTTGTTTGATTTTTTGGAGTGATGGAGATGTGAGGTTAGAAGCAGATGGAGTTTATGGCTGCCAAATGAGGACACTCGAGAAATTAGCCAGGAGGATTTAGGGGAGAAAATGTGGGAGATAGGGGTAGTAGCAAATGTTCAAGTTAGAGAGTGGAGTTAAATAAAAGAGGGCAAAGTAACAGTAGTCCTAAGCTGAGTGGGGGTTGAAGTCATTGTTTAACATGACGCTGTAGTGTTTCCAGCTCGAAGTGTTGACAGGTGCAGTGTACAAATAGCAGCAAACGGCACAAAACGTCGTACACCCTTTGGCTACCACCACGTAGGCAGTGCCATAGTGTGTTAAGAGAGAGTCTGCAGATGGGATCAGATACAGCTGGACAGAAATTCTGCAACCACAGAGCAATAAACCTACTAACTGAGAGAATGATGATTTTCAGCGGTGTGTGCGTCTTTGCTGAGACTCTGACCCTTTGCACGCTGGTTGGCTGGTCCTGCGCAGATAGGGTGCAGAGCCTTAGTCCGCCTATAAGGGTGGATTGGCGTAATAGCTGCCCAATGACCATAGGCTTCTTATTATTCAAATAAACTTTAAGATATTTTTGGGACCATTCCTCCATATCCTTTCTCAGAGTTCTCAACAGTGGGGACAATTCGCAGAATACAATGGTGAGTTAGTAAGATAAATCCCTACATATTTTATCAAATGAGATTTCCATTTAAAGCTCAAATTGAGAGATAACAGATAAGTGTTTGAGTGGGATGTTTATGGTTATTAATGTTAAAACCGGAGAGTTTCTGGAATCAGTCCAGTTCGTTGAGAAGATTTGCACCTCTTTTGGTGCAATTGAATCCCCATGATATCCATGTTTGATCTAATATGTGCTGCTAGATGCTCTATTGCCAAATGCGGAGCGAAGCGGAGAAAAAGAGATACTTACCATATTATCTGTGGGTAACTTGTTGCTAACTTTTGCTAAAGAATTTTGATAGAGAGAAACGATAGCTCTTAAAAGACCTCCCCTGATACCAAATGCCCATAACACACTGAACAGGTAGCCCCAGTCTATGCGACCAAATGCCTTCTCAGTATCCAATGCCAAAAGCATTGCCGGATTATCCAGTTGTGTTACATTTTAGTATTACCTGCCACTTCTCTCCCTGACACGAGGCACACTTGATTGGCATCATTGATTGGCATCATTAATCATTGAGTCGCGAAGCTAACATTGTGGAAACGACTTTCAAATCTGTATTTGTAGGAGAGATCTGCCTCTAACTTCTACAGAACATATGATATTTACCTTTTTATGAATTTAAATAATGGTCCCTGTTTGTAACATGAAATGTGGAAACTGAGCACCCTCACTCCTTACCTTACTTACCTGCGGCCACCTCCGCCTTCCTTCTGCTTCTGCCTTCTTCAGGCGGCAATATCACACGGCGTCCATGGCAACGCGACATCGAGGCGTCAGATGACGTCATGCCCTCACGTTGCCATGGCAACACGGCGCCATGTGACTTCGCGTTGATGACGTCCGCAGCATCATTTGATGCTGTGATTTTGAAGAATACAGAAGGCGGCAGCATGGTAAGTGCCATGCGGCGGTAGATCTGGAAATCTGCTGCTGCATGCTAGGGAGGTACTTAGGCTTGATTCTCTTTGAGTTTAGCTGAATTGTCCCTCTTCTGTATAGCGTCTGTAATGTCCCATTACTAGTGAGCCCCTTGTGGGCTTTGGCCGACATTCTATTTCCTCAGGATCAATACCCCGGTACTGTGCACTGACTGCCACCACTGGCTGACTGCGGGGCCTAGGCACTAAGCGCCAATAAAAAAAATCGCCGGGATTTTTAAATTGCCAGTTTTGACAGCGTTGCTATCACGGTGCAGAAAGCCCAGAATACCTGTGATAGCAACATTTGCAAAACTGGCGAGTAGCCGGCGATGTGATGATCTCCTCTCTGAAAAGGGCTCACCCGGAGATTTCTTTCTGCTGCAGAGAGAGAGAGACACCTCTCCCTGCGCAGATCTCGCCCAAAATTAATGTTTTTTAATATACATTTTATTACTGCATAGGAGATACTGGCACCCCATAACGGGGACCAGTCTCTCGGAAAGCACGGGGTCCTTGAACCTCAAATGTACGAGGTTCTGCTCCGGAGACCCCCTGCTACAATACACAGTATTAAAACCCGAATAAAAAATTCAACTAATTCGTTACCGTAGTGGCTATCTGCTATGGTAATGAAGCTGCTTTAATGTAATTTTTATTAATAGTGTGCGGGAGAAGGTTGTTTCCTGAGATGAACCGCATTGATTTCAGCCTCAGAGACCCCCTGCTTCCTGAGTTACAGGCACAGATATGGGGTGCCGGTATCTCCTTCATTATTTAAATCCCACGGTCACGTGATGCAAAAGATTTAAAAATGGCGGCGATACCGGCAACCGATGCCCCATACCGGGGCCTGTAACTCGGGAAGCAGGGGGTCGCTGAGGTAGAAACCAAAGTGGTTCAGCTCAGGAGACCCCCTGCTCACGCACACTATAAATAAAAATTACATTAAAGCAGCTTCATTACCTTAACGGATAGCCACAAAGGCAATGAAGGGGTTAAGCACAATAGCAGGTTTATTGAGGGCAGAGGGGTGAGGGAAGTGGGTACTTGGCCCTTCACTTACCCCCTCTGCCCCCAAAAAACATTACAATATGTACTAACCACCAATACACAACCCACTCACCCCCTGTACCCCCACATAAAAACATTTATTTTTTCTGCACAGGATTGATGCCAGAGGCTGGCGGGGGTCCCCGGGTGGTCCCCACAAGTGTCCGTGGGCCCCACAGGGGTCCCCAGGTGTTCCCCACGGTTGTCTTGGGTTCCTCGGGTAGTCCCTTTGGGTGGTCCCCATGGGTGTCCAGGGGTTCTCAGGTGGTCCCCGTGCTTGTCCGGGGGTCCTCGGGTGGTCCCCGCGGGTATCCGGGGTTCCCCGCTGGCATGCGGTACAAATCCTGCACCTAAAAAAACCCCCATATATCCATACATTCAAATAAATACATCTCCCTTCCCCCCAATACATACAGTAATGGGCAAAATAACTATTAACCAGATATGGATACTACAGGTGCGCCGACAAGTATTCTAAAACTTGCCTTAAACTTGCCTTGGAAAATCTGGGTCTATCACCAACAAGATCCAGGTTCATGCTGGGTACATGCTGGGTACATGCTGCAACATTTCAGTGACATTTCTGCAGAGACTAATGGCCCATCGGATTAACACAGCAGGGGTCCCTGGCAGTCCCATTAAGTTTGAACTGAATGGGACTGCCGGGGACCCCCGCTATTAATCTGATGGGCCATTAGTCTGTCTGCAGAAATGTCACTGAAATGCTGCAGCATGTACCCAGCATGTACCCAGCATGTACCCGGGTCTTGTTGGTGATTGCCCCAGATTTGTTTAAGGAAAACTCGCCAGCACTACAGTAGCTCATTTGCCCATTAAAAAATCAAAAATTAGCCTGCCAGCATAAATAAAGTAAATAAACCTTTCTACTTACCCCTGCCATCATGAAGGGTATCCTCATCAGCATACTGCAGGTCCATGTCCTCCGATGCCAGCAAGAATGCATGAAAAAATACAATCTAATGGCCCCTAACCCCTTAATCAGTTTAGCGGTTAATAACCACTAAAGTAATTAAGGGGTTAACCCCCATCCCATGCTACCCATCTGGGAGGCCTAAGCACCAACCCGGATCCACTATACCCACCCTGTACCCATTCATTGGCACAGTGGTATATCTTACCCATATAATAAGGGCATGATAAGCAACTATAGCAGTCAATGGTCACCCTAATCAAAAAGCATGAAGGCCAAAAATACACAATAATAAAACATATACACAAGCACCTAAACACCCCAATTCAAGAAATAAAAGCACTGGCCAACCAACTCAATACACAAAAGCACTAGCCAACCAATTAAATACATAAATAAAAGCAATAGCCAACAAATTAAATAAATTAATAAATAGACAACCAATCCATAAAAAAATTAAAGTACTAACCAACCAATCAATTGAATAAATAAAAGCAATAACCAACAAAACAATGAATGAATTTTAACCACTAGCCAACAAATCAATTAATTCATAAAACCACTAGCCAACACATCAATTAAAGCCAGTAGCCAACAAAAGTCATAATTAATTTAAAACGCTAAACAATAGGATTAACACACATTCCCAGCTAGCTCAAACTCCCACACCCACCACATCATGAATATATATGAGAGCTACTGAGTGTGGCAATTGTATATAACAAGAGACAGGGGCGCCCAATGCTACATCCCATTGACAAAACATATATGGTAAAAAGTATAAAGTAAAATACTTCAATAATAATAATAAATACTTGGTTATTTAGTTAACCCTTTGGCCAAAGTGTCATAAGCCTACATACCAACGCCAATGTATAACCAAATTAATGCAGGTCCTACACTACACTGTGAACCCTTCCTTTTACCTCTGTAAGGGGGGGAGAACCATCATAGGTCCTGTTCCTGCAGCAAAATGAAAAGACCTCCCAAGTTAAAAAGGTGAAGGAGAAGTGAGCCCTGGGGGGGAGGTGCCACAAGCCTCCAAACAACTGCTACCAGTCAGAAATTGATTAACACACCCTATATGTTTTGTCAATGGGATGTAGCATTGGGCACCCCCTGTCTCTTGTTATATACAATTGCCACGCTCAGTAGCTCTCTTGTTGACCAATATATATTCATGATGTGGTGGGTGTGGGAGTTTGAGCTAGCTGGGAAGGTGTGTTAATCAATTTCTGACAGGTAGCAGGACCTCCGGATAGCCACGGGGAATTGAGGAAATCTCAATTCTAGAGCCGCGATTAGCCTCTATAAGCTAATCGGGGCTACTAGAATTGCACGAGTTAGAAAACCTGCCGATAAGTGGCTTATCGCTGCTCGTTTGGCATTTTTTTTTCCTCGGGGAAAAAAATTGCCAAAATAGCCTTTTATTACCAACTTATGGTGGCTTACTGAATCGCTGTAGGCCTTTTTGGCGATAAGGCGTCGATAAGTGACTTATCGGCGCTTAATGCATGGGCACCATGTCTGAAACAAGAAACAAAGAAGTCCAGAGCAACGTCCAATGTGACAAAATACACAGTGAAATACCTATATATCTCTTGAAAAGGGTCATTTAGTTAACCCTTTGGCCAAAGCGTGTAAGCCTGCGAGCCACTTTCAAGGCATGACCACAATATCGCAGGTCCTAACACTAACTGATTAAAATCCTTATTCACCTCTATAATTAGGGGAAGGGTGGTCCTGGCATTGAACCTGTCGCAATCAGCTGCATGAAAAGAAAACCTGCTTACCTGGACAGTGGGGAGAGGCGAGCTTTAAACCCTGGGTGGGAGGAGCCACTAACCTCCAAAACAGCTGAGACCAGCTGGACAAAGTAAAAAAAAAACACACAGATACCCAGCAAGCTCTCAGAACCCCCCAACATTATCACACAATATATATATGTATATACGTGTCAAAAGGGGTGCTACTGGGCATGGCTTATTGTATGAAACAAGAAACAAAGAAGTCCAGAGCAACATCCAATGTGACAAAAATACACAGTGAAATACCTATATATCTCTTCAAAAAGGGGTCATTTAGTTAACTCTTTGGCCAAAGCGTGTAAGCCTGCGAGCCAATTTCAAGTGGAAGCGAGACACACCTTCTGATTGGGCTGATCCGGTTATGCCCTAAAGTTCCTATCTGGGGAAGCCCTTTTGGGAACAGGCTTCCTCGTATCTGAACAAATGGGTTCATCATGGTCATTGTTACAGATGCTATCATGGTAGGGCACTTTCCCTAACTATAAAACAACAAACGGGGACAGATCAATCTTCGTACACACATCTATACATGGGAATATATTTACATTATTAGCAGTGAGACTCTTCACACTGTCACTCCCAGGAACCTATTTCTAGAACCCTCATTGGGCTATGTATACCTTGAAGGTGACATTACGGGTCACCAGAAATCAAATGGGCTTGGCTTCTTTTCTGCCAAGTCACTCTATACCCTGTGAGGAGAGAGAAGTGTTATTCTGCGTGAGCTCACACAATTAACCCATTATGGCTGTTAAACCCTTACACAAACTGGTAGTTCACAAAAGGGGGGATGAGGTGGGGCTACATGTACAAGGTGACATATTTAACAAAAATTAAATGTAAGGGCTGGGGGGAAGGGGGGAACAAACCAAGTGGGAAAAAATAACACAGGCCCTAAACATAGCTCAGGATAACATTGCCCATGAAATGTGGGCAACAGTTATTGGGGAGAGCACAGTGACATGGCCCAGTGCAGGAGGCATGTTGGTGTAACAAAGGACTGTGTGGGAGCAGCAAAGCAATACATCATGGATTTGAGGTGTCAAAGGAAAAAGGGAGAAATACCACACAACCACTTTTTCACCCTCTATACAGAGCTGTTAATGAGTTAACATGAACCTGTAACAATACATGTAACCCCCCCCCCCTAACACATTTGGAGTACAGTGTCTCCACCACAGAACCAGAGCTCCCGTCTCACACATCCATCCTCCACCGCGCCATTCATGCACCCTGAGGTTTGTTTTTTAACTTTAAGAGATCTCTTCTCGCCCCTTTGCAGCTGTTTTTATTTTATATCTGATCCTCGTTTCAGGAGATACATACAAGCGTTGGAAAATGAGGTGTCCAGAAGTTTATAATGGAGCTCTGCCCAGAGCCCAGTGCAGTCTACAGGAGAACATGGTACAGAAGTTAGAGATTAAGAAAATACATATTATATATATTTATTTTTTTTAAGAACAAGGGGCAAGATACTATCATCTGAATTAAATGCATATAGACTTCTGAGTAATATCGCTGCTTTGAAACTTTTTTGCACAGGGGCTTCCCTTTTAAAAGTTTTAGGGTAACAGGGCAGAAGTGAATATAAATACTGTAGTATCTATCCATCCATTGAGTGAGAGAGAGACAGAGGGGCTCTGCAGTGGTGCATAGAGCAACTCATTAAGCTGCGGAGGGCATAACAATGTGAAACCCTAACCCCATAGGCCAGGGGGTCTCAACTTCAGTTCTCAAGATCCCCCCCAACAGGTCACATTTTCAGGATATCCCTGTCTTCAACTGAGCCACTGATTGAGCCACCTGTGCTGAAGCTGGGATATCCTGAAAACCTGGCCTGTTGGGGGGGGGGGGACCTTGAGGGCTGGAGTAGACACCCCTGCCATCGGCCCTTCTTGCACCGAAGGAGTTAAACTAGCGCCAATTCTTTCTAACGCAAAAGTAGCTCTGTTGGTTTTGGACAAATGCATGTTCTCCATTATTAGGGCACGTCATTTTGTTTTTAAAGAACCAAGACAGAAAGCACACACACAGCAAAGGGCAGCAGCTGCGAGGCGCTGACAATATACTATGGCTTTCTGTGCAGCCAGGCTCCACGCCAAGAGAATATTGGAGGACAACGAAGCAATATGCAGGAAGCCTGGGAAACCGAGCCGCTGCCGCCGCCTGGCAGATGAGATCTCATTTAATCACTGCTTTCTTGCTGCCTTCTCCTGAAAAGAACATTAAACCTCACATACTGTATCTAGTGTGTATGTAGTTAGATCAGCATCATGTGACAGACACAGCATGTATATACAGTTAGGTCCGGAAATAATTGGACACTGACACAATTTTCATAATTTTGGCTCTGTACGCCACCACAATGGATTTTAAATGAAACAGCCGAGACTCAATAGAAGTGCAGACTTTCAGCTTTAATTCAAGGGGTTGAACAAAAATATCGTATGAAACGTTTAGGAATTGCAAGTATTTTCATACACTGTCCCCGTATTTCAGGGGCTCAAATGTAATTGGACAAATTAACACAATCATAAATAAATTGTTAATTTTTAATACTTTATCGTGAATCCTTTGCAGGCAATGACTGCTTGAAGTCTGGAACGCATGGACAGCACCAATCGCTGGGTTTCCTCCTTTGTGATGCTTTGCCAGGCCTTTACTGCACCTGTCTTCAGTTGTTGTTTGTTCGTGGGTCTTTCTGCATTAAGTTTTGTCGTCAGCAAGTGAAATGCATGCTCGATCGGGTTGAGAGCAGATGATTGACTCGGCCAATGCAGAATATTCCACTTCTTGGTCTTAAAAAACTCCTGGGTTGCTTTCGCAGTATGTTTTGGGTCATTGTCCATCTGTAAAGTGAAGCACCGTCCAATCAACTTCGCTGAATTTGGCTGAATCTGAGCAGACAATATATCCCTATGCACCTCAGAATTCATCCGGCTGCTTCTGTCTTCTGTCACATCATCAATAAACTCTAGTGACCCAGTACCATTGTAAGCCATGCATGCCCATGCCATCACACTGCCTCCACCGTGTTTTACAGATGATGTGGTATGCTTCGGATCATGAGCTGTTCCAAGCCGTTTCCATACTTTTTTCTTCCCATCATTCTGGTACAGGTTGATCTTAGTTTCATCTGTCCAATGAATGCTGTTCCAGAACTGGGATGGCTTTTTTAGATATTGTTTGGCCAAGTCTAATCTGGCCTTTCTATTCTTGAGGCTTTTGAATGGTTTGCACCTTGTGGTGAACCCTCTGTATTTGCTCTCGTGAAGTCTTCTCTTTATGGTATACTTGGATAATGATATGCCTACCTCATGGAGAGTGTTCTTCACTTGGCTGGATGTTGTGAAGGGGTTTTTCTTTACCATGAAAAGGATCCTACGATCATCCACCACTGTTGTCTTCCGTGGACGTCCAGGTCTTTTTGTGTTGCAGAGCTCACTAGTGCATTTTTTTTCCTCAGAATGTAACAAACTGTTAATTTAGCCACTCCTAATGTTCCTGCTATCTCTCTGATGGATTTTCATTTTTTTTTTGCAACCTAAGGATGCCCTGTTTCACTTGCATTGAAAGCTCCTTTGACCGTATGTTGTGGGTTCACAGCAACAGCTTCCAAATGCGAATGCCACAACTGGAATCAACTCCAGACCTTTTACATGCTTAATTGATGATGAAATAACGAAGGAATAGCCCACACCTGTCCATGAAACAGCTTTCAAGTCAATTGTCCAATTACTTTTGGTCCCTTGAAAAAGAGGGGGCTACATATTAAAGAGATGTAATTCCTAAACCCTTCCTACAATTTGGATGTGAATACCCTCAAATTAAATCTGATAGACTGCACTTTAAGCCCATATTCATTATTTAACTGTTACTTGAATTTCTTTTGGTACACAGCCAAAATAACAAAACATGTATCAGTGTCCAATTATTTCCGGACCTAACGGTATATATATAAAATAAAATATATAGAATAAAAGCATTTCGTTAGCCACAGAATGATATCGTCTATTTTTTTTATTTATATATATATATATATATATATACATATATATATATAAAATATTATCTCGGGGGGGGGGAATATATATACAGTATATATAAATGTTATATCTGAATATGAAATACACATATATATGAAGAAAAAAGAAAGAAAAAAGCGCCCGCTCCTAGTGTAAAACCAGTGGGGTGGTTTTATTTTCTGAACAGATATAAATTGTGCACTCACAAACATTCGTTATAAAGCAGGCAGTTTATGAGTGAAACTCATGCTCCAAAGTTGATCTCACGAACGTGGCTCTGCCGGATCTGATGTCCTGTGTGTCTCTTGGGGAACTTCTCTGGATCTGCCACCCTCCGAATTTAGTCCTCCGGCAATCCACAGCGGCTGACATTGGGTTCTACCTCCAAGATGCTGGTCAAGATCAGCTAACCTTCTCCAGCGATGTGAGTGACATACAATGAGTGTAGGCTAAAAACAGCAACCCTACGCGTTTCTTCAGCTGTACGCTGATTTCATCAGGGGAACTGATGAATTCAGAGGGAGGCAGATCCAGCGAAGTTCCCCAAGAGACACACAGGACGTCAGATCCGGCAGAGCCACGTTTGTGAGATTAACTAAAGACATTTTTTAGTTTTTCTAATGTAGGAAGCAATTCCAAAGTGACAGCCCCCGTCCCCTTCTGATAGGCTCTGGCTCTTGAGCCCCGCCCTCTCTCTAGCAGTGAACCAATTGTATCTAGTAACTGCCCAGTCAATCTTATTCCAGGAACTACATTGCCCAAAATGCTGTGCAAGAACTGAATTACATAGCCCAGAGCAAGCGATTGATTACAGGAGAACGGATCGATCTGCAGCTTAGCTAATCACTTGTCAGTGTGCAGATTGCATTGATGCACATATTGAATGGGAGAAAAATATATATATCTTTTTTTTTTTTAAATGGCAGCTTGAACTGCAGCTTTAAGCAGTTTATTTCTACTTTATTGTTATCATTATTGGCTACCTATAGTCACTGGTTAATGTTAAAAACACCTCACTTTGGGGCCTATGCTATAAGCCTTCATAAAAAATTGCCAGGCCGGTTATGTCGCCAGTTTTGTGAGCGTTGTTAACATGATATTCAGAAAGCCTCGATTACCTGTGATAGCAAAATTCCCAAAACGGGCGAGTAGCTGGCGACGTGATGATCACCTCTCTCAAAAGGCCTTACCCAGCGATTTCTTTCATCTGCAGAGAGAGCTGCACAGAGAGAGCCGCCTCTCCCTGCGCATGTCTCGCCAGCGATCAAAATATTTTAATATAAATTTTAATACTAGTGTAGATGAGCAGGGGGTCTCCGGAGCAGAACTGCGTTGATTTTAGGTCCGGGGGCTTCCCAAGATACAGGCCCCCTGTGGGGTGCCGGTATCACCTATGCATTGAAATGTCTCACGTCATGTGACCGTGGGAATAAAATAAAATGCATAGCAGATACCGGCACTTCATAATGGGGCCTATATCACAGGAAGCAGGCGGTCCCAGGACCTCAAAACAATGCGGTTCTGCTCCGGAGACCCCCTGTTCAGCTACACTGGTGTTAAACTGAATATTAAAACAGCTTCGTTACCTGCAATGAAGGGGTTAAACCTCAATAGCCTGTTTCTGGGGGGAAAGAGGGTGGATGAAGGGGGTAATAGTCCCAGGGTGGTTAGGTCTGCCTGGAAGGTTGTTTGAGGAGTTAACACCTTCACTACCATAGTTGTGGGAACCGCTATGGTAATTAAGGGGTTACTAGTCCCGCTACCCTCCCGGAAGGCTAAAACATCCACCCTTGTGGCTACTACCCCCTATACCCAATCCCTATACCCCCAAGAAAGAAAAATAAACATAACAACCCTACTAGCCACCTGCTCTAACCCCAACAACCCCCCACAAGGCATACAGTACATTAATGGGCAAAAAAACTATTATCCAGATATAGATAATAGCTCATTATAAAATCAAACATTAGCTAGCCAGCATAAATAAAGTAAATAACAAACTTTCTACTTACCCCTGCCATCATGAAGGGCATCCTCATCAGCATATTGTAGGTCCATGTCTTCCGTAGCCAGCAAAAGTACATAAAAAATACAATCTAATGACCTTCGCGATTAATAACCACTATAGTAATTAAGGGGTTAACCCCAGTCTCCTGCTACCTACCCGGGAGGCCTAACCACCCACCCCTGTTTCACTAGACCCACCCTCTACCCATTGATTGGCACAGTGATATATCATACCCATATAATATGGGCATGATAAGCCACTATAGCAGTCAATGGTCAACCTAATAAACATCATTAAGGCCAAAAATACACAATAATAAAAGAAATACACAAACATCTAAACACTGCAACAATAAAAAAAATTAAAAAGCCTAATAGTACACATTAATCAAAATTAATCTATCACCAAAACAGCAAAACAATAAAAATTATGTTATTTCAAAACATAAAATTTTTAATTAATAAACACCTATACAACCAATTCAAGAAATAATACCACTAGCCAACAAATCAATTAAATAAATAAAACCACTAGCCAATAAATCAATTAAATAAATAACACCACTAGCCAACCAATCAATTCAATAAATAAAAGCACTATCCAACAAAACAATTAATTAATTTAAAACGCTAACCAAAACTAAAATGTACTAAAAACAAGCCTTCCAAATTCAAAACTATTTTATCAAAACAATGAACAGAAATAGAAAAAATAACAATCAATTCAAAACAAGTATTTGCCAAAAAAAAGCATTGCCTGTCACTGTATTTATCTGTATTCATCTGTAGGCAGCACGCTCTTTCCAACAAAGGGTTTTAAGAGCGAGGTTTCCTCCACTATAGTATCTATATTTATCTGTAGGGCACAGATTAATACATTAGCGGTCAATGGGCAAGGAATAACATAAAAATAAATAAAGTAAAAAAAACTGAAAAAAGACAATTACATACATTCAATATTTTTCTTACCTTTAGAAGTCTTCCCCTTCCGAATCCCGGCATATCAGGAAGCTCTCGACCCGCGACGTCATCCACTGCAATCCGACTCCATTCTCCTTGAAGAACAGCATCAGGTACAACCATCTTCTTTCTTCCATCTTCTATCTTCATCTGTTATTCTTTTCTTCTTTTCATTAATCTTCTATCGTCTTTTTTGTAATCCAATAGAGCCCCATGGTGAATCCAGCAACTGAAGTTGCCTCAACGTCTTCTTGAGCTAAAATGATATGGAACAGGCCTTATATAGGGCCTGTGATGTCACATTTTAGGATCAGATGGTACAGCTCCAATCCGATTGGATGCTGTATCATGTGCCTGCCTCTTTTTTTTTTAAGGATGTTACGTCATCGCCAAGGGAGGTACATCACATCCTTAAAACCACATGTCTCATTTCACATAGTATTACAGCCAACGGGATTGAAGATAATCCCATTGGTTCATGTACATGTGATATGTTAAATTAGTTTAAAGGATGTGACATCATCCCTTAAAGTGATGTCACATCCTGTAAACTAATTTAACATATCACATGGTACATGAACCAAAGGGATGGTCTTCAATCCCGTTGGCTGTAATACTATGTGATATGAGACATGTGGTTTTAAGGATGTGATGTACCTCCCTTGGAGATGACGTCATATCCTGGAAAAATAAAGAGGCGGGCACACGATATAGCGTCCAATCGGATTGGAGCTGTACCATCTGACCCTAAAATGTGACGTCACAGGCCCTTTATAAGGCCTGTTTCGTCTTATTTAAGCTCAATAAGACGACGAGACAAGATCCGTTGTGGATTTAACATGGGGTACTTTGGATTGAAGGAAAGAAGATTAAAGAAAATAATGACAGATGAAGATAGAAGAAGGTGACAGAAGATCAAAGAAAAAATATTTTTTTACCTGATGCTGTTCTTCAAGGAGGATGGATATGGATTGCCGGTGATGATGTCGCGGGTCGAGAGCTTGCCGGGACCATCATGGTCCTACAGAGTGACCATCTTCTAAAATTTATAAATGTATGAAAATTCCTTGGTTTGGGGTTGTGACATATTTTATCCTACAGAAACACCACCAATTACTTGCAAAGTCTCTGCGGTGTAGACTCTGTGAATTAGTAAAAATATAAAAGCGCAAACTGATATTTACACTATACAAGTGCAATTAGAAAACCTTTTTTTGTAGGCTCTGTGCCTGATGTCCCTCGGTTTCTGTTATCCACCCGTCGCACCCCAGAAGCTATAGGAATGTGAAATGACACGTTCATTAAACTGTGATGGTGCCGATCGGGGCACTATCTAATGGAAACTCCCATTCAAGTCATGTCACTGTGTAGGATGACATAGCAGTACCACTAATGGCACTTAGGCCACAGGTCTGGGTCTGTTGTCTTTGATGATACAAAAGGGGCTTTTTTACATCCAGACAAGAAGGGTTGTATTGAGCAAATAGTTTGTAAAGACAAATTATTACCCCCTTGCTGCCAGCAGTGGGTTCTGATAAGTAACCTATAATAAATAGGCATTAGTCTCCAAATAAGAGTTATTATGCTTGAATGTAGCAGCCACACAATTCCAGTGAGCTCTAACACCAGAACCCACCACAACATATATATATTTTTATATATATATATATATATATATATATATATATATATATATATATATATATATATAATTATATATATATACATACATATATATACACACACACACACACACACACACACACACACACACACACACACACACACACACACACATACACACACTGTTTTTTTAAACACAGGATATTGCTTGGATTGCTCCTTTAGCAAACTTCTCCAGCAGTGCAAGACCTTTGTAATACTTTTTCCTATTTGTGATAATGTGTTGCCAACATTCCCAGCAGTTTGAGCTGCAAACTGTAAAAGTAGATAAGTGAAACCTTAGTAATAGAAGAATTTTTTGTACAGTAGCTGCTGAGTTACACTGACTGAAGGCTTCATTGAAACGGAAAGGCGGCCATTTAGTGAACCCTGGGTTGCAGGACCTTTACTGATCGATCACGGGAGAACGAATCGGTCGGCAGCTTAGGTAATTAGATTTCAATAAAGGTAATCAAAGGCTGCACATAATGAAACAAAAAAAAAAAGATTTTAATTTTTTTAAGTGGCGCTTAGATTGCCTCGTTAGCAGGGCAGTAATGCCACGGGAGGTGGCCTTGAGAAGAATCCCTTCACAATGTATCTGTGCTAGGTGCACAGACAGGTGTTAATCCCTGAGTAGGCTAAAAGTGTCTAAATGAATGAGTGGGAAGCTGGATGAATAATATATGGATTACTTGGCTCTTTTAAGTGCAAAGCTCTTTCTGTCAATGAATGCGAGGCAGTTTAAAGATGTGTGCGCTCTTACCTGTGGGTGTTAATACACTTTGAAACAAAGAATTGTAAAAAAAAATAATAATGATAATAATAATGATAATAATAAGGGTCTTGCTCGCGGGTAAAAATAGCAGAATTAACAAAAACTGGGATTGTGCGAAAACAGGAGCGGTCAACTCCAGTCCTCAAGGGCCACCAACAGGACAGGTTTTTGGGATATTCCTGCTTCAGCACAGGTGGCTCAGTCAAAGATTGAGCTACCTGTGCTGAAGCAGGGATATCCTGAAAACCTGTCCTGTTGGTGGCCCTTGAGGACTGGAGATCCCCCCTCCTGCTCTGAAATAACCAATGTGTTTTGCTGAGCATCACTCTTTATAACGAATGATCCAACATATTCTGTATCACACGGGGCCAGCTTGATGGCGGTTCCCTCAGTGCAGCCGCACTGCGCCCCGCGTTACAGAGGCCTCGCGCTCTTCCCTGCAACAGTTAAACTGATTACCCTAGGGGGCGCGTGGGACCTCTGTAGCTGTCTCTTACCTCAGGCCTCTCCTCTCCGGCATCTCCTCTCATGCTCCTCGTGCCAGCGACGCCGCGTCGTCACGGAAATGTGACACAGCACCATCACGTCACCATGACAACGTGCCGCCGCGATGTCATATGATGCTGCATTGTCGCAGAGCAGAGGAGCCGGAGGAGAGGCCGAAGAAGGTAAGAGGCCCCCGTGTGCTCTCCCCGGCACCGAGCCACGCTACATTCCAGGTCGAATCACAGTACAAAGAGGGGCAAACAGTTCCGGTGCAAATCAGCCAGTTTACATACCGATGATCACATGCTACTACAGTAAGATTCCTGGTCAGTAGATCTTGCATTTCTATAGAGTACCATCCCTCAGACGTGGCCTCTTAAAGCAGCCATCTACCTTCCTAAAGCAGCAATCACCCCTACAATTAAATGTACCCCCTATTTATTAACTGGATAGGTCCCCTGGAGATGAAAGATGCGATGTTCAGCTCCAGGGATCCCCTGGTTCCCATTACACTTACCAGTGAAGTTAATGGGTTTGAATCTTCCACCTGGGGAAACAAAATGGCTGCCAAAGATTGAAGCAATGGGAAGCTTCAACATCATCGTTTGCAGCTTCCGATTGAATGACCATTTAAATTCCCTGTATAAAGCTTGGAAGTGATATCAGCAACTTAATTGGTAAATATCTGGTGAACCAGGGCGTCCACAGAGCTGAAAAGAATGAAGTTCAACTGTGGAGGACCCCCTGATTCCAATCCTATAAAGAGAGGGGGTTTAGTTAGGGGGGATTGCTGCTTTAATAACAAAAAAGAAAATATTTGGTCTGTGCATGAAACATTTGTGAATCACAAATCAGTGCTGATTAAACGTTGTGTTACATTTAATGAGTACTTCAGTATTAAGTGATTCCTTTTTGTTGTATTTAATGTAATTCATTGTGAGATTTATTTGAACCAAGGCTTGTATTTAATGTAATTTATTTTGAGATTTATTTGAACCAGGCCTCCCCTGGAGCAGAAATGTGGTGCTACAAACTCCCAAGTCATCAGCAATTCAATGTCAGACAAGAATACTTGCCTAGGAGAAACAATATGGCCTCGTTCTGGTCGGCCAATAGAAGGATGAGTTATTGGGAGAATATCGCAGTTTTTTATTGGTGACTCCGGAGTTCCACGGTTCAGATGAGCTTAAAAAGAAACAGAAGAGACACATTTTCCATAGGTATTACATGGAACTAATTCTGTTTTATTTGGCAACTTACTTTCTTTTAAAAGAAAACCAGAACTTATTAAAAACAATTATTTCTCCTTTTGTGTATGTAGAGCACATATAATGTGTATATATATATCTATATATATCTATATATATATATATATATATTGATATATATAGATATATATACACACACACACACACACACACACACACACACACACACACACACACACACACACACACACACACACACACACACACACCTTAATATTTAACAGGTCCAGGTTTTTCTTCAAATCAAGCAGGGCTCAGCACCACACATGTAAATTACCACTTATTTTCTGTGAGTCTCACTGATTACTGATTGTTAGCATTAGCAGTCTCTAAGGCTTCTCGCTGATAAAAATGAGTACTTTTCCTTTAAAATACCTTTCGGGGAGGGGACGGCAGAAACCCCACAGATCACAGAAACGTCAACCCTCACCGATGTCGGTGTTTTCAATATGTCATCTTTGCTGTTTACCACTCATCTATCTTTAAGTTCTTCAGTGTCAGAGCAATGCATGGCTGGCCTCTCTGGTACTTGAAGAGTTAAGACACTGGTACAGTGATCCTGGCTCCCCTTCTTTATGGAGATACTGTGCTGAGCAACATCTGTCTCTACTAAGCTTCAAGTGTAATGTTGCCTTATCCGCAAGGTTAAAAGGCACAATTGCACATTGTATTTTATATACGTACAATCAACGTGACATCACAGCCGTGTTACACTTCCTATAGTATTTTTGACCTCTCACATTTTAAGATGTGCCATTGTTGTTTTCACAGGGTTGGTATCTAAACATGACAATAATTACATAGCACTCACACGTCATGATCAGGGGCTTCCTTGCAACTGAGCTGAGAATGCTGCAGTGATTCATACGCTGCAGCAATGAGTGCCGAGTTTTACAGCAGTTCTCAGAAACATCCAGAGGCAAAAATATGATGTCAGTTATATCAATAAGAGCTGCTGGAAGAATTTGGTGTGAAACGCGAAGGGGATACTGAGACAGCGATGTAAGGAAGAAAAGAGCCCTTTGTACTGTGTACTGTGTACTGTGTACAGCACCGTACTGTGCAGCTTCTTCATTTATTATTTTTTGTCTCTGAAAAGGGAACATCTGTAAATCAAGGTAATTTCCCCAATTTTTCTCCACACGTCTGTGAGCAGGTTATGCTAAAGCAACAATTCCTCCCTCCCACCCAAGAAAACACAAATGAACGACTGCCACATATACCAAAGGGCTGGGTCATGTGAACCCTTCTGAGAGTTAACAGGTTAAATGCCATCTTGCGCTTATAAAGGGAACTTATAAAACATTCACTGGGTCTTGTATGAAGAACGTTTCAGCATGATATTGATATGTACAATTGCAATGGTACTTTCTATACCCAGTGTGTGTTAGTTTGAAGGTTGAGCGGTGTCACTAGGACTCATGGGAGTAGGACTG
>NC_134483.1:30901266-30953766 GCF_040206685.1 Ascaphus truei
ACTGTAAATGTATTTTATTTGTAATCAGCGTTTACGAATAAAATATCTCTGAGCTTGTTTCCTTCAGTGAATATAGTGCTGTTTTTTGTACTGGTATTTTATAGCAATGTATTTGGGAGCCAGGAGACTTTGATAAATAGATAAAGAGATCTCTAAGTCTTAGGGCTTGTACGTAGTTGGTGCGCGCGCGTCCGACCACGTGACGTCACGCGTGCGCGCCACGCGGGCGGTTCCGAGGCCTGTGGGGTCTGGAGGAGGACCAAGATTGGCTCCAATTCAATGTTCGGGGGCCGTGCCCTTGAGCGGTTCGCCCTCATTGGCTGAACTGCGCATGTGACCCGCCCGTCGCGAGACAAAATCCAAAGATTTCATCACGCGAAAAATTGGTCGCGCTCATGCGCGCGCTGTAGCCATGCACTGTAGCCGTGCGCGATGCCTTACAGCATTTTTGTGCGTGACGTAGTTTGCGCCGTCGTGCTTACTATGGCCGCGGGCTTACAGAACATGGGAATATGTGTCTGTGGTGCAACAAAATAATAGTGCCAGAGGAGCCCAGAGCCATCACAGAAAGAGGCCAACAGCTCCGGGTGCACCAGTTATGTGAGGGGAATTCTGATAGACAAAACATTTGATAGATGTTTCCTTTCAACGTAACATGGCTGCCGTGTTTACATGGAAACACCATCCAACGTATTGATAGACCTGACACCAGTTCCACAGAGTGGGCCATTGGGAAATGTAAATGATTTATCAGCATCATTGGCTTCTTTAGAAAGATTAAATCGCTCGTTGACCCCGTAAGTGCTGGAGGGTCCTGCCACCTCAGGGGCAGCGGCACTCTCTCTCCGGCACTTCCGGGCGCTATCACATGATTTCGACGTCATTCTGGTGACGTATTCTGCTGGTCTACAGGGCACTAAGGGGGGTTTGTTTGACTTATTCATGCACTTTGAAAAATGTACACATTTCCCCTTTCTGCTGCTCCGCTGCAATATGTGCGTACCAGATATTCCTTCTTCTTGTTTAGACAATGTTGGCATTGGAAAACACAAAAAAACAGTAAATAAAAGGGGACGGCCTTCTCCCTTCATCGGGTAATCAGTAGATAATGATGAGAGAAGGTTAGCTCCTAAAAGCTTCTCAAAGAAGTTACAACAGAAGTATGGATACATTCCTTCTGTACATTGAAACAAAAATGAAACAAAACATGATGGCTACTATAGCAGTTTCTTAGGCCGTTCGTATAGTGCCCGCGATGGCGACATGATGCATGACGTCACTGCTAGCCAAAGTTGTATTTTGCTTTGCGGCGGCGGCGGCGCGGACGACCAGGCCATTGATTGGTTCAGGGGCTGTCACATGAGGCGACCGCCCCATAAAAATCAAATATTCCCGGCTGCAAAAAAATTGCGTCGCCCCGTCGCTTTGTCGCGCTTACTATAAGCGCACACGGCGCCAACAATGCATTTGTTTTTCGGGCGACGTCGCGTCGCCGGCACTATAAGTGCAGCCTAAGAAATGAAATGTGTCACGTGGCACGTGGCACGTGGCACGTGTCTGGGATAAATGTGTTTAGTTAATGCGTTAATTAAAGCTGCAGACCAAGCAATATCCTACATGAGTGTTTTTATTAATAAATCAGTTCTTTACTAGGAGAAAATACTTGTAGCGTTTTTTATAAACAATTCTGAATGACATTTTTAATGTATTCCTACCCCACATGTAACCCACATTTTTTGTTTCTGTTGCGACCATTTACAAAGTCATATCCCCTTCCTCTTCTGAAACAGGCTCTGGCACACCCCTTTTGGAGCCCTGCCCTCTCTAGCAGTGCTCCAATTGTATCTAGTGACTGCCCGGTCACATGATCTTTCCCACAGAACTTTGCAGTCTTGCACTGCTGGGAGGTGGCTAAACCTCCTTTAAAACGTATAAAAATGGCATGAATAATAAAAAACAATCACTACTATCTAATACTACAGAACTGATTTATTAAAGAAAAACATATAAGATTTCATATGTTTTTGCCGCTTTGAGAATAGTACAATTCCAAAGTGCGGGGAAACAGATTCTGGTGAGGAGAATCCTGCTTCTGCAGCCAACAAAACATGGACAAACCATGTCTTCAAAGTGCAAGTCTCCTCTAACACAGAGATACAAAGTAGCGCTCTACTCACAAGTTCATAAGGAAGTTCTTCATGTAATGTGACAGCCAAGAACAGCGGAAAGACAAAGTTTCAGGTCCCATGTGGACCTTTCATCAGTGAAATGTCCATATGGGACCTGAAACGTGGTTTTCCCACTGTTCTTGGCTGTCACATTAAGTGGAGAACTTCATTATGGACGTGTGAGTAGAGCGTGAATCGTCGCTTTGAGAATGCCAGGAATTCATGGCCCAAAGTAACCTCCAATAATAGTTACTCAGTGTTTACAGCGCTGCCTGAATTTGTCTTTTAATCAGAAGGGAGACCGTTACCTGTTATAAAATAATGTTGCCCGTTATTTATTTATAACATGCCAACCGACAGCGGCGATTGGCAGATCACGCAGCGGGACCCCTTTTCTTTTTTTATGTTTGTTGCCAAAACATGGCACACGGATTTGAAGTATTTCAAACTAATTTATTGATTAGCTCAATAAATTAGGTTAAAATACTTCAAATCCGTGAGCCCTGTCTTCCTTCAGCTACTACGTGTATTGGATTGGATACAGCCTATCGTTCAAAGACGGGAGCACCGGTAACTGTGCCTCTTGTTTTATTTCATTTGATTTTCGTGTGCAGCACTTACCACTTTTCGTGTTGCCAGAACGTGGCATGTTATTGGTTCATATCACTGGTTTATCGTGCTTTCTTCGTGTTCTGGAAGAAATCGAGCATGTCGTGTCCAGATCATAGTCGGAACGTGGCACAACGCTGAGGCCATGCTGATCAGGGGGGAGTGACAGAATCGTTGTACAAACAGGAGCACAAGTTAGAATGTGCTGGGCTCGTCCATATGCTTTTGTATTATAAGAACATGAATCCTTTCTGACGGAGCAGCATCTTTCAAACAATCTGTCATAAAACCAGCCTGCATTCCAATGCAAACCAACCTGTCCCGGCAGAGAGAGAAAATCTCCCAGGTAAAATCGGCATGTGGTGACTTTCAAGGTCTACCCCGGCAGTCTCGGGACCAGAGGACAGTAATGGCATTGCCAGTGATCATTGTAAAGGGCTAAATCTTGGAGACACCAGGCAACTATAATTACCTAAAGTAAATGCAAATCTGCCGTAAATATAAATCAATGACGTATAAGAATGAACCTGTTTCACGTACGGTTTTTGCAATTTCATGCGTCTGTTACACAAACAGTGGCTACAAAGTAGGAAATGCTGCCCAGAGAGTCCCAGACTGAAAACATACCGTCTGCCCAAGCGACCTCAAAACCCAACATAACTATCTCAGCTAGCACTCCATATGTTCCTTCTCATGATGTCACCTCTCTCTATTGCTCATGTATACAGTATGTTGCAACTTATTGCCTTAACTCTTCAATTTACAGCCCACAAGCTAAATCAGGCTTGTTGGAGTGGGTTTTGGACTCACCTTTGGGCTGTCTACTCCTGCTAATTTCAGTTGCTCAGGCAGCTAAGTGCCATTTCCACACTGAACCCCACTTTTAAACGAAGTTCATATAAATATATTTGTGTGCACCCCACGGACAAGGCAGAGAGGATTAAAGATGTATTTGTGACTCGGCTATCAATCTTTGGCCTGGGTAGACTGGACATCTAAGGCCTGAATGAGGACCCGTCCTAAATACAAGTTAAATGAATGGAGGAGGGGAGAGTGGAGGTGACAAAAAGCTTAACGGGCTGTGAAGTAAAAGGACCTTTTTGATACAGGCAAATGTGAGTCAAATAATGTTTAAAGCTTTTAAAGTGCACTATCATACTCATGTGGCCCCTTATTGGATCCCTGATCTGGACCCTTTGGAAAACTGGTCAAAGAGCTCTTCCTTTGTGACGTAATCTGTCCAGATTAGCACACAGGCACGTCTTGCTTGGGGGAAATATTTCCCAGTTCAAACAAATGATCACATTGCACTACATGATGTTACTGAATATCTACATAGTATAATTGCAGCATCTTTTGTCATAGACCATGTACCGTAGATCCCTCTCTAACCTCACACCTGCAATCCAGTCCCAACTTTCTTATTGCTTCCTGGCTCAAATAATGCAGTAAGAACAGGGTCGCAGACAGATGTCCTGGGCTCGGTGGAGGAAGGGACAGGTCAACGGCATTCGTTGCCGTCCCTGGACAATCCAGGCCCACTGGCACTCCCCCCCCCTCAACAAAATAGGGTTGGAGGGCCCAGATCAGGGCTGGATTTTTGGGACCATAGGACACCTCTCGGTGGGCCAAAGTAAGAAACCCAGGAGGGAACTGATGGAGCTGTAGCAAAACGGTCTCCCAAAGAATATAACTTAGGCTGCACATGTGCATTTAATATTACTGCATTATCAGGGTCTGTAAACACTACATTTTTTATTATTTAAAATCTTCCATTGCCAACATTGTTTAAACCCCATCAGGATTTGCTTACTCATGGGGTGGGTCCAGTTGTGCTTTACAGTCAAACCTGGCTCTGAACTCAGCACATGGGTGTTGAGTTGAGGGAGCATGCATCTCATTCTGCTTAGCAAAGCCCCTAGTAAATCAGTGTGTCTTGAAGTCAATGGGAGTTTAATGAATAACGCCCTAAATTCACAAACCTACAAAACACATCCTAAATGATGAAACAAAAATAACTACTTTAATGGAAAGATGACAATCTGGAGCCAGTAGAACCCATACAGCCAATTCACTTATCACCAACTGCAGTCGTAGTATACTAATAATGTTTATGATAAATGATATGAACTTTTCAAGGTTAAACAGATGTCGCTGTTTTATAATAAGGAGAAAGTTCATGTAATAGACCTGCAACACAGGCTGTACAGCACTGAAGGATTACAGGCGGCTTGCGCATAGCGGAAGACAGATACATCACAGATGAGTTGGTTGTCCATGGCCTCTTAACTCTTAAGGGCAATCCTGAGGAATGTTAGTCGTTTCCAGTAATCAGCAAGAAGAGCACTAAAATAATAGCGCGGATAATATAATATAATAATAATTGCGTCGAAGTTGTAATGTCCCAGTTCCATAGAACATGCGATCTATCTTTTTGTTGCCTGGGGAACAGGGAGATAATGAGTCCCAGATCATGAAAAAGCTGGCAGTGGGATTGCAAATGGGTTTACCCACTTCCAAGGCAGTGACGTTACCACTAGGATAACCGTGGTGAGGACCATTTACAGTCGGATGTCCAACCTATTCTAAACACGGGCTTCTCAGGCAGAGGCGTCGTGACGCGATAGTGTGACAGGGGCTCTTGGATAAATGAGTCGGAAGAATCTATAGAGCAAGAACATGTGTGCAAGGGTGCCACAGAATAATAATCCAAAGTTAAAACGCGAGAAAACATTTCTACTCTGTAAACACTGCTACTCAAAACAACATGTTAAATAAGGCATGCATTACCTCTTAGCGCTACAGTTCAACAATGCCAATGTGATGGACATACATCTTGTTTCAACCTCATCTACTATGTATGTAACTATGTAACACATCGGTGGGAATGAGAGCGGTAACGTCTTCACATTGTGGACATGGTGATTACTCCAAAATTGAGTATTTATCATAGCGGATATAACCCGAGGTTTCTTCTTTGGCTGTGTATGGTGTTTTGTTACACTGGCAAACCACTGCTAGATGAAATAAGGCAGCAAGAACAGGGCCGCAGACAGGGTGAGTACAACCACGACATATGTCCTGGGTGCGGTGGAGGAAGGGGCTGGTCAATGGCATTTTTTAGGGTCTGACTCTTCCCTAGATTGTCGAGGATCACTGGCACTCTCCTCCTCCTCCCCATGCAAGAAAACAGAGCTGGGGGGAAAGCACATTATGGCAGTAATCAACAGTAGTGCGGTTAATGTATGCCAATGTATCAGTGTGCAGATGTAGCTGACGTCACAGCAGTGTGGTTAATGTTTGCCAATGTATCAGTGTGCAGATGTAGCTGACGTCACAGCAGTGTGGTTAATGTTTGCCAATGTATCAGTGTGCAGATGTAGCAGATGTCACAGTAGTGTGGTTAATGTATGCCAATGTATCAATGTGCAGATGTAGCAGATGTCACAGCAGTGAGGTTAATGTATGCCAATGTATAACTGTGCAGATGTAGCTGATGTCATAATAGTGTAGTTAATGTTTGCCAATGTATCATTGTGCAGATATAGCACATGTCACAATAGTGTGGTTAATGTATGCCAATGTATCAGTGTGCAGATGTAGCAGATGTCACAGCAATGAGGTTAATGTATGCCAATGTATCAATGTGCAGATGTAGCTGATGTCATAATAGTGCGGTTAATGTATGCCAATGTATCAATGTACAGATGTAGCAGATGTCACAGTAGTGCGGTTAATATATGGCAATGTATCAATGTGCAGATGTAGCACACGTCACAGCAGTGTGGTTAATGTATGCCAATGTATCAATGTGCAGATGTAGCAGATGTCACAGCAGTGTGGTTAATGTATGCCAATGTATCAGTGTGCAGATGTAGCAGATGTCACAGCAGTGTGGTAAATGTTTGCCAATGTATCAATGTGCAGATGTAGCAGATGTCACAGCAGTGTGGTTAATGTATGCCAATGTATCAGTGTGCAGATGTGGCTGATGTCACAGCAGTGTGGTTAATGTTTGCCAATGTATCAGTGTGCAGATGTAGCAGATGTCACAGCAGTGTGGTTAATGTATGCCAATGTATCAGTGTGCAGATGTGGCTGATGTCACAGCAGTGTGGTTAATGTATGCCAATGTATCAGTGTGCAGATGTGGCAGATGTCACAGCAGTGTGGTTAATGTATGCCAATGTATCAATGTGCAGATGTAGCAGACGTCACAGCAGTGAGGTTAATGTATGCCAATGTATCAGTGTGCAGATGTAGCAGATGTCACAGCAGTGTGGTTAATGTTTGCCAATGTATCAGTGAGCAGATGTAGCAGACGTCACAGCAGTGTGCTTAATGTTTGCCAATGTATCAGTGTGCAGATGTAGCAGATGTCACAGCAGTGTGGTTAATGTATGCCAATGTATCAGTGTGCAGATGTAGCAGATGTCACAGCAGTGTGGTTAATGTATGCCAATGTATCAGTGTGCAGATGTTGCTGACGTCACAAGAGTGTGGTTAATGTATGCCAATGTATCAGTGTGCAGATGTAGCAGATGTCACAGTAGTGCGGTTAATGTAGGCCAATATATCAGTGTGCAGATGTAGCTGATGTCACAGTAGTGCGGTTAATATATGCCAATATATCAGTGTGCAGATGTAGCAGATGTCACAGTAGTGTGGTTAATGTTTGCCAATGTATCAGTGTGCAGATGTAGCACACGTCACAGCAGTGTGGTTAATGTATGCCAATGTACCAATGTGCAGATGTAGCACACGTCACAGCAGTGTGGTTAATGTATACCAATGTATCAGTGTGCAGATGTAGAAGATGTCACAGCAGTGTGGTTAATGTATACCAATGTATCAGTGTGCAGATGTAGCAGATGTCACAGCAGTGAGGTTAATGTATGCCAATGTATCAATGTGCAGATGTAGAAGATGTCACAGCAGTGTGGTTAATGTATGCCAAGGTATCAATGTGCAGATGTAGCAGATGTCACAGCAGTGTGGTTAATGTATGCCAATGTATCAATGTGCAGATGTAGCTCATGTCACAATAGTGTGGTTAATGTATGCCAATGTATCAGTGTGCAGATGTAGCAGATGTCACAGCAGTGTGGTTAATGTATGCCAATGTATCAATGTGCAGATGTAGCTGATGTCACAGCAGTGTGGTTAATGTATGCCAATGTATCAATGTGCAGATGTAGCTCATGTCACAATAGTGTGGTTAATGTATGCCAATGTATCAGTGTGCAGATGTAGCAGATGTCACAGCAGTGTGGTTAATATATGCCAATGTATCAGTGTGCAGATGTAGCTGATGTCACAATAGTGTGGTTAATGTTTGCCAATGTATCAATGTGCAGATGTAGCTGATGTCACAATAGTGTGGTTAATGTATGCCAATGTATGAGTGTGCAGATGTAGCTGACGTCACAGCAGTGTGGTTAATGTATGCCAATGTATCAATGTGCAGATGTAGCTGATGTCACAATAGTGTGGTTAATGTATGCCAATGTATCAGTGTGCAGATGTAGCTGACGTCACAGCAGTATGGTTAATGTATGCCAATGTATCAATGTGCAGATGTAGCTCATGTCACAATAGTGTGGTTAATGTATGCCAATGTATCAGTGTGCAGATGTAGCAGATGTCACAGTAGTGTGGTTAATGTATGCCAATGTATCAATGTGCAGATGTAGCAGATGTCACAGCAGTGTGGTTAATGTATGCCAATGTATCAGTGTGCAGATGTAGCTGACGTCACAGCAGTGTGGTTAATGTATGCCAATGTATCAATGTGCAGATGTAGCAGATGTCACAGCAGTGTGGTTAATGTATGCCAAGGTATCAGTGTGCAGATGTAGCAGATGTCACAGCAGTGTGGTTAATGTATGCCAATGTATCAATGTGCAGATGTAGCTGATGTCACAGCAGTGTGGTTAATGTATGCCAATGTATCAATGTGCAGATGTAGCTCATGTCACAATAGTGTGGTTAATGTATGCCAATGTATCAGTGTGCAGATGTAGCAGATGTCACAGCAGTGTGGTTAATATATGCCAATGTATCAGTGTGCAGATGTAGGTGATGTCACAATAGTGTGGTTAATGTTTGCCAATGTATCAATGTGCAGATGTAGCTGATGTCACAATAGTGTGGTTAATGTATGCCAATGTATGAGTGTGCAGATGTAGCTGACGTCACAGCAGTGTGGTTAATGTATGCCAATTTATCAGTGTGCAGATGTAGCTGACGTCACAGCAGTATGGTTAATGTATGCCAATGTATCAATGTGCAGATGTAGCTCATGTCACAATAGTGTGGTTAATGTATGCCAATGTATCAGTGTGCAGATGTAGCTGATGTCACAATAGTGTGGTTAATGTATGCCAATGTATGAGTGTGCAGATGTAGCTGACGTCACAGCAGTGTGGTTAATGTATGCCAATGTATCAGTGTGCAGATGTAGCTGACGTCACAGCAGTATGGTTAACGTATGCCAATGTATCAATGTGCAGATGTAGCTCATGTCACAATAGTGTGGTTAATGTATGCCAATGTATCAATGTGCAGATGTAGCAGATGTCACAGCAGTGTGGTTAATGTATGCCAATGTATCAGTGTGCAGATGTAGCTGACGTCACAGCAGTGTGGTTAATGTATGCCAATGTATCAATGTGCAGATGTAGCAGATGTCACAGCAGTGTGGTTAATGTATGCCAAGGTATCAGTGTGCAGATGTAGCAGATGTCACAGCAGTGTGGTTAATGTATGCCAATGTATCAATGTGCAGATGTAGCTGATGTCACAATAGTGTGGTTAATGTTTGCCAATGTATCAGTGTGCAGATGTAGCAGATGTCACAGTAGTGCGGTTATTGTATGCCAATGTATCAGTGTGCAGATGTGGCAGATGTCACAGCAGTGTGGTTAATGTATGCCAAGGTATCAATGTGCAGATGTAGCAGATGTCACAGCAGTGTGGTTAATGTATGCCAATGTATCAGTGTGCAGATGTAGCTGATGTCACAGCAGTGCGGTTATTGTATGCCAATGTATCAGTGTGCAGATGTGGCAGATGTCACAGCAGTGTGGTTAATGTATGCCAATGTATCAATGTGCAGATGTAGCAGATGTCACAGTAGTGTGGTTAATGTATGCCAATGTATCAATGTGCAGATGTAGCTGACGTCACAGTAGTGCAGTTAATGTATGCCAATGTATCAATGTGCAGATGTAGCAGATGTCACAGTAGTGTGGTTAATGTTTGCCAATGTATCAATGTGCAGATGTAGCAGATGTCACAGTAGTGCGGTTAATATATGCCAATGTATCAATGTGCAGATGTAGCAGATGTCACAGTAGTGTGGTTAATGTTTGCCAATGTATCAGTGTGCAGATGTAGCACACGTCACAGCAGTGTGGTTAATGTATGCCAATGTACCAATGTGCAGATGTAGCACACGTCACAGCAGTGTGGTTAATGTATGCCAATGTATCAGTGTGCAGATGTAGAAGAGGTCACAGCAGTGTGGTTAATGTATGCCAATGTATCAGTGTGCAGATGTAGCAGATGTAGCAGACGTCACAGTAGTGTGGTTTATGTATGCCTATGAATCAATGTGCAGATGTAGCAGATGTCACAGCAGTGTGGTTAATGTATGCCAATGTATGCCAAAGTGCAGATATAGCTGACGTCACAGTTGTGCAGTTAATGTATGCCAATGTATCAATGTGCAGATGTAGCTGACGTCACAGCAGTGTGGTTAATGTATGCCAATGTATCAATGTGCAGATGTAGCAGATGTCACAGCAGTGTGGTTAATGTATGCCAATGTATCAATGTGCAGATATAGCTGACGTCACAGTAGTGTGGTTAATGTATGCCAATGTATCAATGTGCAGATGTAGCAGACGTCACAGCAGTGTGGTTAATGTATGCCAATGTATCAATGTGCAGATATAGCTGACGTCACAGTAGTGCAGTTAATGTATGCCAATGTATCAATGTGCAGATGTAGCAGATGTCACAGCAGTGTGGTTTATGTATGCCAATGTATCAGTGTGCAGATGTAGCTGACGTCACAGTAGTGTGGTTAATGTATGCCAATATATCAATGTGCAGATATAGCTGACGTCACAGTAGTGCGGTTAATATATGCCAATGTATCAATGTGCAGATGTAGCAGACGTCATAGCAGTGTGGTTAATATATGCCAATGTATCAATGTGCAGATATAGCTGACGTCACAGTAGTGTGGTTAATGTATGCCAATGTATCAATGTGCAGATGTAGCAGATGTCACAGCAGTGTGGTTAATGTATGCCAATGTATCAGTGTGCAGATGTAGCTGACGTCACAGTAGTGTGGTTAATGTATGCCAATGTATCAATGTGCAGATATAGCTGACGTCACAGTAGTGCGGTTAATATATGCCAATGTATCAATGTGCAGATGTAGCAGACGTCACAGCAGTGTGGTTAATGTATGCCAATGTATCAGTGTGCAGATGTAGCAGATGTCACAGCAGTGTGGTTAATGTTTGCCAATGTATCAATGTGCAGATGTAGCAGATGTCACAGCAGTGTGGTTAATGTATGCCAATGTATCAATGTGCAGATGTAGCACATGTCACAGCAGTGTGGTTAATGTTTACCAATGTATCAATGTGCAGATGTAGCAGACATCACAGCAGTGTGGTTAATGTATGCCATTGTATCAATGCGCAGATGAACAGGCAGAGGTTACCGCTCTCTGTGCAGCGATGTGTTGCGTTAATGGTAGCGCATTATTTAACTCTAGCGTTACTGGTAAGGGGATAATGCATGCTTCATTTAACATGTTATTTGGGGCACTATTTCCCGTTAAGGGTGGCGATATTGGTCCTATTTATTATATTGCACGTTTCTTTCCTTTTTCATGCCCCCTCTTTTATCGTCTTATATAGTTTTGTTCTCTAAACCAATACATACATCGTTGAAAAAGAAAGGAAACAGTAGATTTTAATATTAAGTAGCTGCTATATTTATATATATATATATGAAGTACTTTAGCACTGAGCAGACGCCTTCAGTACGTTATATATTTCACTTAAAGAAGCAGTTCTTCCTGCTCCTGTGTGTAACCTCTCCTGTTCTTTTTACATGTATAGGAAGCAGGGGATCTCTGGAGTTGAACTCTGTTAATTTCAGCTCCGGGGACCCCCTGTTTCCTAAGCTACTTAACGGGGAAGGTGCCGCCAGTACAGTCCCCTCCAGGAGATTTCAACCTCCTGCGTTATGCTAGCCACTAGGAACGTATAACGGCATCTGTCGTGAGTAACGGTACCCACTGGCCTGCATGATGCTGGGGTTTCAAACCTCTGTGATTTACCGGCAGCACCTGCCCCGGTAAGTATCTTGTGAAGCAAGGGGTTATCGGAGCTGAAAATAACCCTCCGGTTGCCCCATGACATAGTAACTCGGTCATGCCCCCCGGAGCGTGTTTTGGAGCTTAGATCGCGTCCTGCATTCCCTTGTAGCCCAGGACCTAACCAGCGAGGAAACGGAAGAAGAGGAGGATTCCTCCTGTTCCGTTTCCTCCAAAACGGCCATCGCTGTCACCTGACCGCTATTGATGATGGCTACGTGACCACCCGTGGGCCCGTGGCACTCAGGCACCACGGCTCCCCCCGCGCTAAAAAAAAAAGGAGGGGGTAACGTGGTTCAGCTCCAGAGAGCCCCTGATTCCTATACATATATATATAAAAAGGGAGGCCCGGAGTGATCTGCTGCTTTAAGGGTGATGTTGTTAATACTCGGTCCCTGCCAGAAGATCATGTACTGTATGCTCTGTTACACTATACTGCAGCGTACACAGAAGCCTGGGTCAGCACATTCTCTGCTCCTGGTGATGTGGCAGGAAAAGCATTCGGATAATGTTACTCTGGCATTTTCCTTCTTTTTTTGCTGCTTCTGCTTTATTTCGCAACGCGGCGCCTCATGCTGCTTCGGCAGAGACGGCTGTAAATCACATGTTCTAACTACCCCCTGTCATATCATTTCACTGTAACAGGGGGATTGTATGGAATATGTACACATACGGCCTCTTTTGATTAGACTGCGTGGTGTCTAGTGGAACAAAAACCAAACCACTGGACTGAGGAAATCGCTGTCAGATTTTGGTCCCGACGGAGACACAAGAATTCAGATAATGTTAAATGAACAGTCCCTTCTAATAGCACCGTGAGCTGAGGATAGTGGCGTGTTTCATAGGCTAGAGCAGCAATCCCACCAACCCCCAAAACCTTTACAAGTTTAACGCATAGGCTGTATAACAGGGGGGGGGGGGCAACTCGAGTCCTCAAGGGCCACCAATAGATCAGGTTTTCATGATATCCCTGCTTCAGCACAATCAGTGCTCAATCAGTGGCTCAGTCGAAGATCAATCTTGGCATAATATACGCTGATCTAGCAGATCTTAAAGGCTATTCATTAAACATTCAAGGATTTATTTGTTTCCCCTTATGTTTTAATCAAAGAATTCTCTAAAGACACAATTGGCAATTTCTGCGTTCGTTCCCAACTCTGCACTTAGTGAATCGAACGATCTGCTTCTTGTTAGAGCAACATACTGTATGTAACGGGTGTTCCCTCTGGCCTGACCCACCCAATCTCATATTGGCCCGTGTAGTCTAACCAGTCCCCCATTACAAGGCGTGTGTGGTGGTGCACCTGCAGTAACAGGACTCTTGAGTCTCCCGCTTGATGTTATTAGGGGATGTCAATCAGGACAGGTAGCTGAGGTAGTGGGTACGAGTCCAACTTACATCATGTGCAGCGCCTCCACCTCATCAGGATCTATGCTTCCGCAGGGAGATGGTCCTGGTGAGGAACTCCTTCTTGGTGCCATCCACTGTCGAGTAAGCTCACACTCACACAGTGGGGTTCTTGGTTTCAAGGACATCTTTATTAAGTACAGGGATGTAGCAGACTGCCCCATGCAGCTGCCAGCTCTAGCCGCACATCTCTGCGTGATGTCCCTTTGCCAGGTACGCCCTCCAATAATGAAGTGGGACTCCCTTTCTCCTAGGGAGATCACCACTGTGCCAGGTCCCTGGACACAGCGTGGCGTAAACACACTGGAATTATCACTATGCTCCCGCTAGTTACTGCACTAGGGTCACAAAAGTGTTCCTACAATATCTGTATCTTCGGTTTACTCTCTGCTCCGAACAACAACACTAACTGTCAGTGTTGTGCCCTTTATACCTCAGGGGGCAGACGCATCTCTGAGGTCACTATCCAGGGACTCAGAGCATACAGCCACTCCCATCCTTACACAGGGCACCACACTTGGGTGTGAGGGAAAACCTCCATAACCACTGTGGGCAGGCCTGTATGTACCAGGACTTACTGCTAACAGAGAAGATGTATGCAGTCATTATTATGCATGGCTACATACTCCCCCTGGTGAATACCCACCGTCCCGGCTGGGACCTAAATTTGGTGTACCTTGCGCCAGGAAACACTGCAAAAGAACACACAAATAACACAGCAAACATCATTACATGAACATAATAATGAAAGCTCAGTACACTCAACGACCAGCAGGGAGCGCAAAAGAAACAACAGACCACTCTATTGGACACTCAATAGTAATGCCGAGGATCTGGCTTCTTCACCTCTCGCCCCGCGGCATCATGCACAGTCACGCTGTATTCCCGTGGTACTCCTCTCTCATTACAGTACACCACCTTGTGCATATGTACACTGCGCCCTATCTTCCAGACCCGCATCAGTTGAGCTACCCTCTGCTCGGCCTGTATACCTTTAATGGCTCCCCCTCTCTCAATGATATAATACTGAATATCATTCTTGAGCCATCTCTCCCTATTCTCCTCTATCTCTGTCATTAGAGGTTCAGGGACATAGGGGTAATCAAGCCCATGGGACTTCCTGTACTTGGCAATGATAGCTTGCTCAGCTCTGCAAGCCCTAGTTAAACTGGTTTGACCAGCCGTCCCGGGCAACACCCATGATAGGGGCTCATGTGTCTCCACCGGATCATCTAACCCTGCGGACCCCTTAGGAATAATTAGGCCTGCCTATATACGGTCCCATCGTACCCTTAGAGCCCTAAGGTAGGATTCATCATCAAAATCCCCGGCAGCCCACCAGTGATCAACCACCCCCTCCCTCTCTAAAATAAAGCGGGTGCGGTCAAACCACGAGACATACCCCTCGTACAAGGGGGCCCACCACCTAGTCTCCTTCCGTTCCTCGGAGCTAGAATCTACATTCTCTTCTAGGGACTCCTCATCAGGCCCACCAGAAGACACTCCAGATGTACCCTCAGATCGGGTATTAATTCCCTTGCGATGAGAGGTATTCCTAACAGTGATACTCATCCCGCTAGGACAATCACTGAACACCGACACTTGTCGGGACATGCTCCCTCCTCCCTCCGACCCATCATCCGACGTACCCAAGTCCAGGCTCCCAGTCCGATCATCAAAAGGACCCCGTGACTCCCCGGACAACCCTAAACTGGAACTAGATCCAAATAGGATAGGGACGGGTACAGGGGCTTTAGCTAGGGCCGTAGGACTAACCTTGGGTGTGGACGGGGTTTGGGGACGGGACCGACCAGTAGGCACGGACAGGGGTTCGACCTGCTCTCCAGCGGTACCTGCCTTAGCATCGCCACAAAGTCCATCTTTGTCTTCAACCTTGGGACTCCTGGGCTTTCCGTTCAACCGCCCATTCCCCTGGATAATAGGGGATCGCTTCCCGCTGCTCGATCGCAGAGGCGGCACCATCTCCCACTCGGGGCCTCCCTGGTCCTCCGGCACCACTTCCGCACACGCACGTGCTGCGACGCCATCTTGCGGTGGATTCCCAAGCGGAATCTCTTCCTCCACAAGGATCTCCTCCAACGCCATTCTGCTACGCGATCCAGTCTGGCTCTGGACTCGCTCCTCCGGATCTTCCACTCCCTGGGTCTGCGACAGACACGGTGTCTTAGTCCCGTGCAGGGTCGGGGTAGATCGGCCTCCGTCCGATCCACTAGTCACCACGGCAGTGGGACTCCGGCGATTGGATGGTCGCGGTACGGGAGACACACGACTCCGCGTCTCCACACCACGAGGAATTGCATCCCTCCATGGCGTAGCACTGAAGTAATAGTCTCTTTTTGGAACAGACTCACTTGCCAGCCGTGCACACTCCTCGTCCGAGGATTCCAATTTGCAATTCGGCCGAGGCATCCCAGTAGGGGACCGGCGATGGGCTCCTCGGTGATCACCTCTCCGATGACTCGGCTTCTCTGTCGGAAGCACCACTCTTGACTCCGACTCTGCGGGACTTGGACTCTTATTCCAGAGAGCTCCCGGCTGCTCTTCTGTCGCCACCGGTACATTTCCGGTCATTCCCGTAGATTGCACCGGTACGAATGTGGTCATGGGCCACATGTACTGCAGTCCACAGTGGGGGCATCGGGCTTCGCTGCCCACGGCTCCGCCCGGCAGTCTGCACTGCAGGCACAGACACGCCACAGTCTCTACACCCTCCACCCGGATCACCAGGAAGCCTCCTGGAGCCGAATAAGGGTGCGTGGAAATCACAGGACCTTGGTCCACTTTATCAACAGCTTCAGCCATTTTTATCAGCGGAGGTACTCTGCTCAGAGGTCGGTACTGATCAATGGCTCTTCGCAACTGAAAGGCATGGGCTGATATAGTCACCCTTCCTCCCATTTCCTCTTGCGACATCCGGTGAGACCGCAAACCACTCCCCCTGGTTGAAACTAGGGGGATGTCTCGTAGACTTGTAGGCTGACCCAGCACAGGTGCGGAGTGAGTCATAGTCCATGAGGGCGCGGCTCCAGCTTTCGCGCCAAACTCCCCATCGGGGTGGAGTTTTCGCGTTGGCGCCAATCCTGGCCAACATCTAGCAGACTGCAAAGTTGCAAGACCTTTTGCAGCATGCCCACGCGGTGTCCCGGGGACACGGGAACCGCCATCTTGGTAAGCATTGTCTTTTCTTTCATTGAAGGCAGCGTCTGGCTGTTTGTTAATTGGGGTATAACAAAGTCCATTTCGTTCCTCCCATCTCGTAAGACTTTCGTCCTCACTATTCTCAGGGGTATCTTCCCGAGAACATATGCAGGACAAACACGGCGCAGCCACGGTTTTCACGCCATTCCATAACAAGCCTACAAAAGTCTCTTCTGTAGCCTGTTCTTCATCGGACCGCAATCCTGGACCTTCTGCTCTGTGCAGATCCTCCATTCTTGTGGTTCTCTTTCCCTGCCATCCTGGACCTTCTGTTCTGTACAGATCCTCCATTTTGACAGTTCTCTCTGTTTCTTTGGGTGAACACCGATTCTCTGTACGTGGAGCTCCGCTCTGCGGGGCAGCTACCACATCTGTACAATAAACATGCCTTGTGCACCACCTGGTGTACCTAACGTAGATCTGACTCGTGTGTGAACTACCTCAGGCTAGGCTCACCCTTCCTGTGTCTACCGTAACACGTTCCTCCAGTCTGTGCTCCTTGGTAAGTGATCTGGAATGGAGACTAGAGTACTCTGGCTCTTCCATGCAGCACTTTGGGCGTCGACCTACTTTTGGCTAGCCTAGTGCGGACCCGTCCAGAGTTCCTGCTCTCAGTTACCAGTTTACCCCTTAGGCGTCCCCCGCTAGCGCTACCTCAAGGCGACTAGGACAGCAATAGCCCCCGGCTCCAGACTCACTAACCCCTTACGGATCCCAAGGCGTCTTTGCGGCATGCAGCTCCAGCATCTCCCTGACTACCCCTGGCTCCGTCCCACGCAGCACAAAGTGGCAGCAGACACTTCTCTCTTTCCTAATGTGTGCCTAGCAAAAGCCTGTCCTGTTGACAGGCATCTCAGCAGCGCCTCCAATTGTAACGGGTGTTCCCTCTGGCCTGACCCACCCAATCTCATATTGGCCCGTGTAGTCTAACCAGTCCCCCATTACAAGGAATGTGTGGTGGTGCACCTGCAGTAACAGGACTCTTGAGTCTCCCGCTTGATGTTATTAGGGGATGTCAATCAGGACAGGTAGCTGAGGTAGTGGGTACGAGTCCAACTTACATCATGTGCAGCGCCTCCACCTCATCAGGATCTATGCTTCCGCAGGGAGATGGTCCTGGTGAGGAACTCCTTCTTGGTGCCATCCACTGTCGAGTAAGCTCACACTCACACAGTGGGGTTCTTGTTTTCAAGGACATCTTTATTAAGTACAGGGATGTAGCAGACTGCCCCATGCAGCTGCCAGCTCTAGCCGCACATCTCTGCGTGATGTCCCTTTGCCAGGTACGCCCTCCAATAATGAAGTGGGATTCCCTTTCTCCTAGGGAGATCACCACTGTGCCAGGTCCCTGGACACAGCGTGGCGTAAACACACTGGAATTATCACTATGCTCCCGCTAGTTACTGCACTAGGGTCACAAAAGTGTTCCTACAATATCTGTATCTTCGGTTTACTCTCTGCTCCGAACAACAACACTAACTGTCAGTGTTGTGCCCTTTATACCTCAGGGGGCAGACGCATCTCTGAGGTCACTATCCAGGGACTCAGAGCATACAGCCACTCCCATCCTTACACAGGGCACCACACTTGGGTGTGAGGGAAAACCTCCATAACCACTGTGGGCAGGCCTGTATGTACCAGGACTTACTGCTAACAGAGAAGATGTATGCAGTCATTATTATGCATGGCTACATGTATAATTATCCATTACTAAAAAACAGGCTTAAGTACTGGAGATAAAGGCATATTTTATCAAACATTTGGCCTTGTCACTTATTGATTGTCATTGAAGACATGGGAAATTGTTTTTAATTTGATACTGAATGGTAAATTTGTGCCCAATGGCATGAGAGGGATTCTTGGAATAAGTACCGTGTCAGAGTTTGCTGCACCAATCACTTTTGCTTCGACTATGTGTGTTTGTATTCGAGTAACAGTAAGTCTTGCACCATTACATAGTCCTGTTTATGGCATTGGGTTTCTAAGGAGCATGATAACGGCCCCTGCTTTACGTTTCAGTGCATGAGGAGGCATGACCTCAGAGCCTGCGATGTCGCTCCCCCAAGCCTTCCGCAACATCCTGCAAATAAAGTGCACACACAAAGGTCTGGAGGCACAATGGCCTCTGCTTTTATTAAAATACAGCCAAAGGGGAGGTGCTAACCCTGCTATAGAGTGCTCCACCCACAGGTTAGACCAATGACCCTTAAATCATGGCCCGTTAGCCAAGACCTTCCAAAGTCCCAGCTGCTCAGTTGACCCCACGTCTGCTGTGAGATGGGCCCCAAGTACTCAAAGCACAATGAGCCCTGGTCACTCTCCAACCAGGCCACCACCAGGCATTACCATAACTGAGCCTAGTCTGGCAAGGTTAGCCTGCACTTACCCCCCCCCACCGCCCTCCCCAACCAGCTGCCACGACAGAGGCAATATAACCCCAACAGACACCTCGCATATAAATATATTCCATACAAGTAGAACACACACAAAACAAAATTTGACCAAAAAGGGAGGGTGGGAAAACAGTGAGGGTCGCTGCATAATCTCCCACCCCTTCTGTCTGCCTTTATCCCCTCCTGCTGGGGGAGGAGGGTGGGGAGGGGGGGGGCAGGAGGGAAAGGTGGGGGTGGGGTGAGCCTGGGCCTTCCGGTCATGCCACACTTTGCTTAAGGATCAATGCTTTCTTCCTGGTTGGAGTAAGACTGTTTAAGAATTCTTCCGGCAACGCAAGTGTATCCAGCATTATCATCACTCACAATAGTATCCGCATGACGATAATATAATGTAAGTATTATAAGCATCTACCCAATTTGTCAGTTTTTTTATACAACCGCATGGCAACCTTATAATCATTACCTAACGCTTTCCTTTACATTACAAAATGATTATACTTTTGTGGCCAATGGCCATACCATGTTGAACACAGCGGTTCTGGTCCGATCACTGAAGTTAAGCAGATGCAGACATCCTTCATCTTGTTGCTATATGTTACACACACTTACGCGGCAGCACACTGAAGCCAGCCCTAGAGAGGAGAGAAGGAGCCGCTAGGATTTGCAGCACCACCACCTGGCAGGAATCTACAGTTGCAGACATCCTTAGCCTTGTGTATATGTACAGATTTTCTACAGGGAGAGGGAGTGGCTCAGTGAGTAATGACACTGACTGGCACTGAGAGTTTGAAGGGGAGCCTGGTTCAATTCCCAGTGGTGACTCCTTGTGACCTTGGTCAAGTCACCTTATCTCCCTGTGCCTCAGGCACCAAAACAAACATAGATTGTAAGCTGCACGGGGCAGGGACTGTGTCTGCAAAATATCTCTGTAAAGCACTATGTAAAACTAGCAGAACATGCTATTATTATTATTATTATTATTACAAACCGCCTTCTGACTCATCTCCACAGTGCTGGAATCATTGTAGTATTCTATGTCTAGTATGGCCATCTAACTACATCCACAGAATAACAGTATATATGGATTGTCCGGTTACACCTGTTTGTGTGCAGCAGTTAGCCCCTTCACTGCTGCCGACCCCATGGGCAGCAAAGGGGAAAAGCTTGCATAGCAGAAACACATGCAACATACATTAAATATGAGTAAAAAAAAGATGCAGCATGGCTAAGTCCTTTGACTTTTCAGCAATTCCAAAACATGCTGCGGACCTGCACTTTAAAGCAGTAATACAGGTTTCATTTATTATTATTTTTTTATTAGCTTTTTATTACAGATTTGAAGCAGGGCATCTCCAGAGCTGAACTTAATTTCAGCTCCAGGGACCCGCTGCTTACAGAGATACTTACCCCTGTAGGGGGTGGCAAAATCTATGCAGGCAGAGAAACTGTGGGCTTAACGCAAAGGCTGCGTTTTAAATGTCCCTCATCATGTTAGCCAATAGGAAGCCGTGACGTCATCTGGTCTGACTTCCTATTGACCTGCTTGACTGGGACATTTAAACTCCACAGAGATACCGGCACTGCTACAGAGGTAAGTATCTCTGGAAGCAGGGGGTGCCCGGAGCTGAAATAAATGGGGTTCAGCTCCAGAGATCCGCTGCTTCAATACTGTAATCATTTTTATTTTTAACAAAATGAAACCTACTGCTTTAAACACAGTGAAATAGTTTCCCCTGCGCTGTTGCTGGGAGATTTGTTTTGCAGCAGCTGCCATCCTTTGCAGCAGGTGCCAGGCCTTGTGCTTTCTGCAGATGTCAACGCCTGATTCTCCCATTCTCCTGCCGTATATATATAGCACCCACACAGAGCTGTAAGCCTCCGGTGACCCACATCAGTGGACCACAGGGTGACATTATTGTGGAGACTGGTATGGGCGAAGATGGCACTGAGGTCTACGAGGCCCCACACACTGACAATCAGTGAGACTGACTCCAAATCAGTGACACTCAGAAGTCCAACACGTGGCTGCTGGAAACAATATCAAGGTGCCACAGGGATTTGGGATTCTGACCTAAACCCACTTCAGATCTGTCCTAAAAACTGGACCAGAGCGGAAACATTGGATGAATTTGTACTCCAGTTACTGAGATTCTTTCATCTTAATACCAGAGTATCGTTACTTTTATATTTACAGCTCCAACTCCTCTTGGGGGAATAAGTAACTGAGAAAGTACCTACTTTTACAGCATCGATATTGTGTTCATCTTTCTAAAATAGAGTCAGGAGCTCTCTGCCCCTATTAGATCTTCTCTTAAGTCATGCGCAGGACCAGTACTTTTTTGAAGCCCTTTGGACCACTGACCAACATACATACAGTAGGTTACTGTAGAAAAAAGATGGAGGCACACAAGTAATTATGCAAAATTGCTAAGGTTTATTGCACACAGCTGGCTTTTCTCTGAGGAAGGGGCTGTGTCCCCGAAACGTTACTTTAATTCTGCCTACTACTACTACTACTATGCAGTAAACCTTAGCAATTTTGCATAACTACTTGTTTGCCGCCATCTTTTTTCTACATTACACTACCATTGGCCTCCATTTGGAATATAGGAGCATCGATGGGTAAGTTTGCACCATGGCGTTTTCTCTCTTTTCTTTGAACTCATGTTGGCATTGGGAGTGCCTCTGTATACCTTTGTACTACTGATATATAGGTTTCTGGATGTTAGGACTGAGGAAGTCAGCTGTTTGGTGAGGCAGACTCTGCAAATGAATGGGGCAGGACGGCTCTGCACTCAGGCTTGTCCTACTGTAGGCCTCCCATCACAGCTGCATTACTGACGTCAGGACATACCAGGTGTTGATGTTATCCTAGGACTCCTTTGTACTGTAGCTTCATTAACTATTTAGCTTGGCGCTGATGTTCAGCCAAACACCTACCCAGCTGCTCATCTGTATAGCAATGCTTTGTGCAGTATGACAATTGGTGCCAATCAGTGGTGTCTAAAATAATAATAATAATGTTATTGTGCCCAATCTAAAATAGTTTTACATTCATTGAACATTGGGGCAAAGCGAGACGCTCCAACATCTGCCACATAAAAATAGGTGCATTGTATTTGCTTCCTTTGTGTGGGCCCCACTGAAGGAGACACAATAACACATGCCATTTACTATATGCAAAGATCATAATACCAATACATTATGTGTATTAAAAAGACAATCCAATCGGAACTTTAAAAAAATGTGTTTTATTATATGTAGCCTTCGATTACATTTATTGGACAACTAATTACCTAAGCTGCCGATCGATTTGTTCTCCCGTGATTGATCAGCAAAGATCCTGCTTCCCAGGGTTCACTAAATGGCCGCCTTTCAGTTTCAATCAATCCTTCAGTCAGTGTAACTCAGCAGCTACAATGTATTCTTATATTACTAAGGTAACAATATCTATTGTTACAGCTTGCAGCTCAGACTGCTGGGAATATTGCAACGAATATATGCAGGAACCAGTCCTATATCCAGTGTACCAAAAAGCTTATAGCCCACAACCATATGTATGTAACCGGGTTGTTGAGTGAAGAAAGGTATACAGGAACCATGAAGCAATAAATGGTATAAGTCCAAGAGCAGCAACTGTAATATGCCCATATGTGTGTAGCTAAATAGTGTGATATCTGACCCGTGACTTGGGCAGAAAAGAGGAGGTATAGGAGGACTCACCAATTAAGTGCACTCTCCGGAACCAATCCCACTAATATCGACCCCAAGGGTCCATCGCATATTACAGTATCTCACTGGCAGAGAGCATGAAATAGGTGTATTATGTAACACTCACGACGTGGAACTCTTTGTGGATGGTTCTCGGTGTGTGTCCAAATCCAAAGAATGGTGGTGCACAGCAAAAGATAACAAAATCTGGACGTGAACACTGAGATGCAGAAACAATTTATTGTGCTCTTAAGCAACACATATCGAAGAGAAAGGTCCTCTGACGCGTTTTGCACCTGTGCAGGTCCTTTATAAAAGAGAGAAAACATATTATGAGAAGTGTCCTTAAATAGCGGACTCGCGGCGGGAACGAGCGCCGGAAAAGGGTCGGAACAAAGTGTCTGTCTCTCCTCAAGGGAAATACAATGTGTGCAGGAGTCCGCTATCAAGAGAAACACAATTATAATGACAATCTGTGAGGACAATCTGTGAGAACCACCTTAAAATTTGACTTGCAACTCAAACTGCTGGTAACATTGGCAACAAATTATCACAAATAGGAAAGTGTTGCAAAGATCTTGCACTGCTTGGGAGGTGGGCTAAAACCTACTATTGAAATCAAAGGATGATCAGTATATTAAAGCGCATAAAAAAACGGCATTAATTATCTAATACTACATAACTGATTTTTTTAAAACACGTAGGATATTTGTGGACTGCTTCTTCAATGGATTTATTTGTATATACCTACACACACACACACACACACACACACACACACACACACACACACACACACACACACACACACACACACACACACACACACACACACACGCAATATAAGTGGTATTAAATCCTCCCTAACCCGCTGAACTTTAACAAGTTATCAATCTTCCAGCTGTTTTAATTAGCTGTAGCTTCAGCCAGTGGCATAAATAGGTAGAATAGGTACAGGTGAATTAAATAGGTACAGGACATAAGAAACAGGTACAGAACCTACTAAACAGGTACAGCAGGAGGGTATGGGCAAAACTCTTTGGTCTCTGTTATAGAACGATTGAAGCGCTATTTATGCTGCTAAAATAGGAAGTTGGATATACTTTCTAAAATAGTTCCTTATGAAACAAGAATGGGATTGTATGTTTTTAATGAAAAGGTAATGGTGTGCAAATAAAAAGCAGTGTTACTCTGGGTGTGCAAATAAAAAGCAGTGTTACTCTGGGTGTGCAAATAAAAAGCAGCGTTACTCTGGGTGTGCAAATAAAAAGCAAGGTTACTCTGGGTGTGCAAATAAAAAGCAATGTTACTCTGGGTGTGCAAATAAAACGTAATGTTACTCTGGGTGTGCAAATAAAAATCAATGTCACTCTGGGTGTGCAAATAAAAAGCAATGTCACTCTGGGTGTGCAAATAAAAAGCAATGTCACTCTGGGTGTGCAAATAAAAAGCAATGTCACTCTGGGTGTGCAAATAAAAAGTAATGCTACTCTGGGTCTTCCAATAAAAAGCAACGTTACTCTGGGTGTGCAAATAAAAAGCAACGTTACTCTTGGTGTGCAAATAAAAAGTAATTTTACTCTGGGTGTGCAAATAAAAAGTAATGTTGCTCTGGGTGTGCAAATAAAATGCAATGTTACTCTGGGTGTGCAAATAAAAGTAATGTTACTCTGGGTGTGCAAATAAAAAGTTATGTTACTCTGGTTGTGCAAATACACAGTAGTGGTACTCTGGGTGTGCAAATAAAAAGTAATGTTACTCTGGGTGTGCAAATGCACAGTAGTGTTACTCTGGGTGTGCAAATACACAGTAGTGGTACTCTGGATGTGCAAATAAAAAGTAATGTTACTCTGGGTGTGCAAATACAAAGTTATGTTACTCTGGTTGTGCAAATACAAAATAGTGGTACTCTGGGTGTGCAAATAAAAAGTAATGTTACTCTGGGTGTGCAAATAAAAAGTCATGTTACTCTGGGTGTGCAAATAAAAAGTCATGTTACTCTGGGTGTGCAAATAAAAAGTAGTCTGGCTCTGTCTCCCATAGTGCCTGCACACTTTGAACACTTGCCAATTCACATTACAGCGTCCCGGCTTCTGACTCCTTGGGCTGCCATTTTGGGCTTGAATTGAATTCCCAGAGCATTACAATTGGAAATATGCCCACCCTATTGTTACACTCTGCATTATTTGTCATCTTTAGCCCATGTGTCAGCTAACAATATGAGGAGTGAGTGTACATCGCAATGAGACACCGTGAGCGAAGTATACATATTATAGTAGAAAGTATCATGTTTAGATTGTTTTGACATCATTTCTCCTCGTCTGCCTCAGAAACAGGAAGCTCGTGAAACGGGAATAAAGGATTGCTTACATCAGGCAGTAACAGAATCAAAACTAGATGGCATGGTCATGAATTTGAGGCTCCATGCTATTAAAGGACCCACATCCCCGAGAAAACTGTATGAGTTTAACCCCTATCATGTTAGTATCCTGTCCCCTTGAACACTTTGTTGTGCGCTGGCGAGCCGGGGCCTTGTCTGCGGGCAGCCGGAATAATGATAATGATGTCTGCACACACACACACACACACACACACACACACACACACACACACACACACACACACACACACACACACACACACACACACACACACACACACACACACACACACACACACACACACACACACACACACACACACACACACACACACACACACACACACACACACTGTATATACAGCTCTACAGAGTTCCAAGCACCATAATTACGGCTGCACTGGCCACAGTGCTAATGATGCTTAAATTTCAGTTTACACATGCTAACATATTGGTTTGCCATGCAATGTTTTGCCAACCACTAAGGCAAATTAGCGATTAACCTCTACCACCATACCCCCGGGAGACCTAACCATCCTTCCTGGGGCAACTACCTCCAACATCCCCCTACCCCCTTTCAACCGTTCTACAAACTTCATAACACAAAGCCATTCCTGTTCACTGCAACATGTATTATTTATGTACTTTCTTTTACATTATTTGGGCATATCGGGCATATTAATAGGTGCATCGAATGTGTAATGATTCCCTAGGATCTGATGATATAAATGTTTCTATGACTTGCAGCATACCGTAGATAAATCTCTACAGATTCAAAGTATGAGCCTCACCAGGTGTCAGAACCATATTGCTAACGGCTTCTGCAATGCACCTCGAGAGTGGTTTAATCACAGAAGTGAAGTGCATCAGTAAATCTTTCAGAGTCATTTACTGAAAGACACATTTCAAAAGAAGATCAAAAAAACGGCATTAGGAAAATAACATTCAGATAGCAAGGATAAAAACGAAAGTGGAGAGAGGAAGTGATGCCTCTATTGTGTAACTGAAGAAAATGGTGACATACTGTGAATAGTCCCTGAAGTTTTATTTTCCAGTAGAGCACATTTATACCTAATAAACTCCAGTCCATATTACACTTGCAATTACACAATATGTATTTTGTTTACATTCTGTAATCTTTATTTTCAAAATTCTTCATGCGCTGCAACGGGATTTTCCAAAAGACATTAAATCATGAGAATGGAAGAATTCCCAGAAGGTTGGGATGTGGGAAGAAGGATCCTTGGCTGGAGTACAGGGAGTTCAGTAGGATCGTAGACTGTGATATCTATACAATGTATTGTATAATGTAGAAGAATATGGGACAAAATTACTTTATTGTTCCAAATAGTTTACAACCTGATTATTAATCTCTAACGTGCTGCTATCATGTCTCAAACTCCAACTTCAAGGGCAAGCATTTATCTGCAGTTACTCACCTTCTAAACAATCCATTCAGCCCAAATATTTCTTCAACACATGCAAATTGTGGGTTATGACAGCAATAGTCCCGTGTTCCCCGTGTGCAAGATTGTAAGGTGAAAAAAAAGTATTAAATCTGCATGATTACTGTTGGGAAGCATTGGAATCCGATAGAGGCTGTTATGTTAGAAAATAGGCTTATAATGTTTTTCTAATATACAGTAGTCCCATATATCTGGCATCACGGCTAAAATTTGATACAGCACATACAGATCATTCATTCATATACACAAGGGAGAAGGGGTGGCTCAGTGAGTAAAACCACTGACTGGCACCAAGTTTGAAGCAGAGGAACCTGGTTCAACTCCCAATGTCAGCTCCTTGTGACTTTGGGCAAGTCACTTTATCTCCCTGTGCCTCAGGTACCAAAAACAGATTGTAAGCTCCACAGGGCAGGGACTGTGTCTGCAAAATGTCTCTTTAAAGCGCTATGTAAAAACTAGCAGCACTATACAAGAACATGCTATTATTATTATATGCACTAAGTTGTGGACAGGCAAATGCCAATATTAGGGGGTTACCTCCTCCTCCTCCTCCTCCTCCTCCTCCTCCTCCTCCTCCTCCTCCTCCTCCTCCTCCTCCTCCATCCTTCTTCTGTTCCTCTGTTGTGCACTGGTTTCTAGCCCTCCTATACACATTGACTCCTATTCAACATACCATGAAGCCGTCAGACCTTTGCTCAGTAACATTTCAGCTCCATTAATTTAGAATCTTCCTGAGGATATGACAAATTAAGCAAATCCTCTTGCAAGTGGCCTAGGTGAGCCAGGGCGGATAACAATATTCCCCGAGCTTACCTTGCGCCTGCCCCTGTCTTGCTGCCTCTGGAAACAAGAGGGAGCAATAGCCCGGAGTTGCGGTGCTGTAATGAATATGGGGGCAGGAAGACTTTCCCCACGTTCATCAGTGATTGGAAGATGTATAGTTCTTGCACTAAGCCAAATGCTCCCACTGCTAACCACTCCTACCGAGTTCCATGGCTACATGATCACTTTGTCCAATTCTTGGGCTCAGTGGGAGTTCGTTCTTCTGAACAAGCTCCCCTTTATAGTTTAGTCTTTGGTTCTAACTGCCAGTCACTGCCAAGCCTGGGAATAGTTGGGGCCCAGAATTCATTGCAGCATCCAGGTCTCTATTTTCCAGGGCCTGTGAATTTCGGTGGCTGGCTCCACCGTGGATGTGAAAGAGGCGCAGTATTGATTTATTATATAGTGAGTATCTTTCTATATCATCATTGGGATTGTATTTTATTACGAGGTGCAAGTTTTTCTGTTTGATCCACGAGTGGGACCTTTTTGTTTTGATCATCGCACGGCATACGTTCCTCGACACAGATCAGTGAGCGGTTTCTTCATACGTCCAAATGTGGGAGGCTAGAGAAAGAGAGAACATATGGCGCCCCGATGGCTTAGCTAGGTGCACAATCACCGGGAAAATCATATCTTGCAAATACTCTGAATAAATAACAGCAGACTCATTATTTCTTTAGATGTGAGCTCCTAACCAGCCCCAAATAGAAAACAGGGTTTTCAACTTAAAAAGTAATTTAAACATACAGTATCTTAAATTCTAAAACAACATTGATAAAGTAACAGAGCATATTACTTGGTTTTGTAATCTGTCCATTACAACAGGTCATGTTCTGTGCGCTTCCTAACAGAGAATGTTTTTTTGTGTTCTAGGTGCCCCATTTCAGCGTTCCCAGCATGCTCACGCTACCTCCTGCCGCCACTTCCACCTGGGCCCTCAACCTCAGCTCCCGGACTTCCCCCTCCATCACCATCACGTCCAGCCCCAACCAGGAATGGCTTCGCACATGGCAACAGCCCACCAGCATAATGGATCACTGCACCAGCCCCTGCCACCCTTGCCAGGCCTGCAATTCCAGGAGGTTGCAGGACCCTCCTTCCTACCTCAGGCCCTACACCAGCAATACCTCCTCCAACAGCAGCTCCTTGAGGCCCAGCACCGCCGGCTTGTTCCTCACCCCAGGTGAGCTGTGTACAACATTAGTAACCGATACCTGAAATAGCTTTGGTAGGACAAAGCTATTTGTAGAGCGACCGCCCCACCCAAAACCCTCCTCTTCAAGCCTATTTTTTTTTTACCTACTTCTACATTACTGATGTGCAGGGCTACTGGTACTTTTCCTTATTTAGAGATCAGCAAGAAACTCAATGTAGTGATTATAAAATTATTATGAATTGAGTTGGAATACTAACTAGTAGGAAAGGGAGAAATGTTGTCCACCCTTATTTAGTTAAAGCGGAACTATTTATTATAGTGCAAATATGAATTAATTTCCAGAAAAATATGATGGTAGGGTGGTGCTCATAACTTCCGATGGGTCGAGTGGGATTTACTCAAATGTTATGTTACAAGTGGGTTCATTTAAATAAATAAATATATATATATATACAGTATATATATATATACAATATATATATATATATATATATATATATATATATAAAAATGTAAATACAACTGTATATATATATATATATATATATATATATAAAAATATATATATATATATATATATATATATATTCAGTATATGTATATATATGACAAGAATGTCCTAGGCGCAAAGGGAGAAAAGAGAAAAGAACATAGGGTAGTATGTACTGGCAATTGACACCTTAAATGGTAAGATATGCACTCACAGAATAAAAGTTTATAAAGGGCCTTTTATCCACCCTGGGATCTGGACCGGATGACGATCTCTCACTCTTCGCAGAGGTTCTTGTTCCAAACAACCATATAGAGCTGCTCTGGGATTCCAATAGCCTGTCCTCCGTCTCACAGGTGTATCGTATACATATAGGGAAGTAAAAACACATATATAGTGTAATACAATTTTATTTAAAAAACTTCAATATGCCATGATAGGTAAGGTAAAAAAAACTCACATTTAGTGAGCCCTTTAAAAACAGTTGAGAGTATTCGGGAGTATCTCACACTCGTTTTATAACCATTCGCTCTCACAATGTCCTTTGAGTATCACACTGTCCTGCAGTAAGTATCCCAGTGTATCTGCCATATTTTAAGTAATCTCTGTTATCACAGCTGATCTGCCATCTCACACTGTCCTGCTGTTGTAGCACTGTCCTGCAATCCTACAATTGGTGTCTCAGTGTACTGTACCTGACGTTCTTGGTTGATCTTTGTCGTCACAGCCGATCTATGGGCTCTGTGCCATCCTGCACCTGATCGCTCGGTACACAGGTCTCAGCTCTCGGTACACAGCTCTCAGTTCCGCATCTCGCAGCTGTGAGACTTGCATTGGGATCTCGTGAGACTTGCGTCGGGATCTCGCGAGACTCGCGCGGTTCCCCTCCAATGACGTCACAGATGCCGATAACGAACACAAAGTGTGTAGATTTTATCCTCCTCCTCACGTCTCTACTTCACTCTACAACTACTGATACAGAGTATCAGTCTGCCCTACGCGTTTCTCCGTATAGGCTTCATCAGTCTCGCGAGATCATGACGCAAGTCTCACGAGATCCCGACGCAAGTCTCACAGCTGCGAGACGCGGAACTGAGAGCTGTGTACTGAGAGCTGAGAGCTGTGTACCGAGCGATCGGGTGCAGGATGGCACAGAGCCCATAGATCGGCTGTGACGACAAAGATCAACCAAGAACGTCAGGTACACTGAGACACCAATTGCAGGATTGCAGGACAGTGTTACAACAGCAGGACAGTGTGAGATGGCAGATCAGCTGTGATAACAGAGATTACTTAAAATACGACAGATACACTGGGATACTTACTGCAGGACTGCAGGACAGTGTGATACTCAAAGGACATTGTGAGAACAAATGGTTATAAAACGAGTGTGAGATACTCCTGAATACTCTCAACTGTTTTTAAAGGGCTCACTAAATGTGAGTTTTTTTTACCTATCATGGCATATTGAAGTTTTTTAAATAAAATTGTATTACACTATATATGTGTTTTTACTTCCCTATATGTATACGATACACCTGTGAGACAGAGGACAGGCTATTGGAATCCCAGAGCAGCTATATATGGTTGTTTGGAACAAGAACCTCTGCGAAGAGTGAGAGATCGTCATCCGGTCCAGATCCCAGGATGGATAAAAGGCCCTTTATAAACTTTTATTCTGTGAGTGCATATCTTACCATTTAAGGTGTCAATTGCCAGTACATACTACCCTATGTTCTTTTCTCTTTTCTCCCGTTGCTTTGGTCATTTTTGTCGTATCTACAATTTACAGCTACTGTGGAGCTGTGGACCTAAAAGGCAGCAGGTTGGAATAGGGACAAGTAGTTTGTAAGGGTTATTACCTTTCGATTTATGTGGTTAAATTTTATTAAGTTGTTATCTTAGGATTGCGCAGTGTTATTTCTGTATTATTTGTATATATATATACACAGTATATATATATATATATATATACACACAGTATATATAGTATTATTAATGTGTGCTCCATGTAATCAATCCCTACATCACACATTGGTTTACATGTCACTGAGACTGTTAAAATGGACAGTGTTTCTTCAGTAGGACATACCACAGTGTGTATCTTCCGTATCTTCAGTAGGACATACCACAGTGTGTATCTTCAGTAAGAAATACCACAGTGTGTATCTTCAGTAGGACATACCATAATGTGTATCTTCAGTAAGAAATACCATAGTGTGTATCTTCAGTAAGAAATACCATAGTGTGTATCTGCAGTAGGACATCCCACAGTGTGTATCTTCAGTAAGAAATACCATAGTGTGTATCTTCAGTAAGAAATACCATAGTGTGTATCTTCAGTAGGACATATCACAGTGTGTATCTTCAGTAGGACATACCAGTGTGTATCTTCAGTAGAACATACCACAGTGTGTATCTTCAGTAGAACATACCACAGTGTGCATCGTCAGTATGACATACCACGGTGTGTATCTTCAGTAGAACATACCACAGTGTGCATCGTCAGTATGACATACCACGGTGTGTATCTTCAGTAGAACATACCACAGTGTGCATCGTCAGTATGACATACCACGGAGTGTATCTTCAGTAGAACATACCACAGTGTGCATCGTCAGTATGACATACCACGGTGTGTATCTTCAGTAGGTCATACCACAGTGTGTATCTTCAGTAGGACATACCACAGTGTGTATCTTCAGTAGGTCATACCACAGTGTGTATCTTCAGTAGGTCATACCACAGTGTGTATCTTCAGTAGGACATACCACAGTGTCTATCTTCAGTAGGTCATACCACAGTGTGCATCGTCAGTATGACATACCACGGTGTGTATCTTCAGTAGAACATACCACAGTGTGCATCGTCAGTATGACATTCCACGTTGTGTATCTTCAGTAGGTCATACCACAGTGTGTATCTTCAGTAGGACATACCACAGTGTGTATCTTCAGGAGGTCATACCACAGTGTGTATCTTCAGTAGGACATACCACAGTGTGTATCTTCAGTAGGACATACCACAGTGTGTATCTTCAGTAGGACATACCACAGTGTGTATCTTCAGTAGGACATACCACAGTGTGTATCTTCAGTAGAACAACAGAGCAGTTTGCATGATTAGAATCAGGAAAGATGAAAGGCCTTCGACATGATCTCTGTGACAGGAAAGGGGGAGAAGGGGACATAATATAAATGTTTAACTATATTCAGGTTATAAACAACATATAGGATGGAAGCATTTTTAGAGAGCGAGGAATTATGGAAGAAGATGTGGTCCTCATGCCGGGGGGTAGAAGGCTCAGGAGAAATGTAGGGAAATGCTTCTTCAATGAAATCACAGTTGATGCACGATCAGATGTGATGGGGGATAACACAGTACAGTAAAGAAAATCGCTAATGCTTGTTATAAGGATAGTGGCATCTGAACTATAGAAAACAAATACCATGAATCGAATAGTGCTTAAAGCAGCAGCCTCCCCCTAAATCCTATCCCCCAGCCCCTTATATTAACTGAACCTGGGGTGCTCATAGTCCGAGCTCCACGGGACACTCTGGGTCCAGAGACATTCACCCTTTGCAATGCTGGCAAAATGTAAGAAACAGCAATATCGCCCACAAGGTCGCCCAATATAGAGCCCAGGCAATGTTGGGGCTTTCTCTTGGCTGGCGAAGCAAAGCTGATCCCGGTGGCTATATTGGGGAGATCAGACGAAATGTTTCAGACCCCCTGTAGATCAACGGGTTCAGTATGGTAAAAAGAAAACCAGCAGCCCGGATTGTCATTTCCCAGTTACAGCAGCTTGCGAACACAGCCCGAATAGACGAGCCATTGATCTTTATCTCCCTCGTGTGCAATAGCAGAAAAATGTGCTTTTCTATGGTGCGAAAAATATGCATATTATGTGTTTTACCCCTACGTGGCTATAATGCATTTAATTAAAAGTGTAGCCATTTAACTAATCCATTGAAGAGAGAGATGTTTAGCATATTTACGGGAAAAGGTGTTTTTTTTCTTCGCCGCGCATGAAAGTTATTTCACGTTAAAGAAACCTTCCATATGAGGGATCTGGGTGTGTCCATGTAATAACGAAAGCTTGAAACGTCTAAATCTTGCCCCTGCACATACTACATTTTCAATGCGCAGAATTATAATGAACTGTTGTGGGACAAATGTACTCGGGCGAGCAGCCGATAACTAGACAGGAGTTGGCTGTGCTTACGGAATCAGATGCTATTGTTTGGCTTTTAGATCTGAAACAATAGTTTATGAAACGACTGGAAGAGCTTTGTTTATTCTAAACTAGATAGAGCAGTTGATAGATGTGCACTGTATTTACATAGACAGTCTCACTTTACTAAACTTCCAATTCCAATGTAACCCGACCTTCCATTTCACTGCACAGGGAAAGCCTGGTAAATTTCTTCTACTCAGTGGTGCTGTTTATAAGCTCTGGTCATCAAACTTTACATAAATTAGTCAATAGCCTACTGCGGATTTGGTTTTGAACATGCAATGCTGTCTAGTACACCCACAAACTCTACACTGAACACGAGGATTCTTTAGAGTTTGTCCTCGCTTGTATTACATCCACATACAAAGCATACATACATCTGACAGTATTTCAGTTGGCAGATTCCAGATAATGTAAAAGCTCCTCTGACTCCCTGTTGTAAATTCTAGTTGAGTAATAGAGAAGCCTGACTTTGTAGGACTGAGGAAGACTCCAAGGACATATTTGGGCGTTTACGTTTCTCATATCAATTGCTGGAATGGCTGAACCAACTGTGGTTTTCTGAAGCCTGGCAGCAATATGCCCCCCATAAAACATATATATACCTGAGCTGTCAGGACCACAAGTACTGTAACTCACATGGCCCTGTGATGTCTTCCTAACACGTGAGTCTGTATTCTCTCACAGGCGGACTCAGGAGCGCATGTCTGTTCATCCTCATCGGTTACGCCCAGGCTTTGACTTCAGCCACCAACTACAAATTTCTCAACCATTGGGGCCTAGGTATTTGGCTGAAGGCACAGACTGGTAAGTCTGTAACTTACTGTCTGTCCATTGGCTATGTGTTTGTAGGCCAGATGATTAGGTTACGCCTCCACGTACTGATGACTGATAGGCAAAGCAATGGATACGAACCTTTGTGCAAACACATCATTACATTTAGAGGAGGTGGGGGGTTAGGAATAATAAAGGGGGTCATTGAAGACAGCATTGTCACCTGCTCACGTTAGGTAAAGGGTTGAGTACTACAGTATTTATACTGCTACACAGATTTGCCAACGTACATTCTGTGCCCACAGATACTGTTTATACTTTTTGTGGTTAGTTTAATATAATTAATGTGCTGTCTGCGTGTGGACAAATTAATTTTTTGTAACACAATAGTGTAATGGACTGACACTAATGGACTGATTTGCATTAAAACTGAAAAAGAAGTTTAATTAAAATAGCTGCATGGGGGCTATATATTACAGATTATTTTAATATCCCTAGATGCACCCCACTAAAAGCAACAAGATTGTTTTCCTTTATTACATTTGGCTTTGTCTGTGAATTATACCATGTATAAGATGTCAGCCCCCTCCATAGCATTTCTGCATCTACTCTTCCGAACCGCATTACTCAGTGTCGTAGAAACCGCAGATATTACACATGGCATGCCATCAAATATATACTGTGTAACCCATATATACTAAGTGGTGTATGTTATTCCATAAGAAACGTTACAGCAACACTTTGCAAATATAGCCCAAAAATGCATAAATACTGTACGATAAAATGTAGAGGCAATTAAAGAAGTGTTACAGTGTTACTCATTTACTTCACATTGAACATGAGTGACTGGACCTATAAACCCAAGAACATCACTTGTATGATCAAAACAGCTTTCCACTTCTCCTTCCACTACAAACACAAGTACATGTTAATATCTATGTCATGACGTGGAAATCTTACAATGAACATCTGTGCTGCTTTTTTTGTGTATGTTTTGGGTATTTTAGTTTTAACATTATTTAAACTTCGGGGTCCCCAAAACTGATTTGGCGGTGCCCCCCATCTCCAGAAACCCGGTGGTTGCCAAGAAATGTAGTATATTATGTTATATTATTATAGTACGGTGTGTGTGTGTGTGTGTACATACATACACACATACATACATAGCTATATACAGATATATATATTTATATATGTAGATAGATAGATAGTCAGTAAGGGTCACGATTGTGATCCAAAATACCAGCACGTCAAAGTAGGGGAAAACAGAGTATTTATTAAGTCCAACAAGCAAACATTTAGCCCGACATTTCGGTGCCATGGGGGACCTCATTCAGGGGTGAAGAAGGCGAAATGTTTGCTTGTTGGACTATATACTCTATTTTTTCGACTCCTATGCCGTGCTGGTATTTTGGATCACAATCGGGACCCTTACTGACTTACAGTCACCCCCACTCTACCTTACACCACATCGGCCTGTACAGGCGCTCCACCCAGTGTGCACAGCCGTCTTGACATTGCAGGTTTCTATTGCTGGAGACCCCCGGCAGACACAATTTTGTGAGTTTTGGGAGTGAATGACAATGTGTGTGTGATTCTAATTCTCACACTCTCCTTTAAAGAACATTATTAGATCAGCTATAACAGCAGCTTCTGTATTAAAGCAGATAGAGGTGCTGCTTTAATGTTGATTAACTGCGCCAGCCGGAATGACGGTAACATTCAGCATGCATGTAATGGTCCTTATTTCTGTTTCATTTCCCACTTTCAGGGACCTCAGTGTGGACGCAGGTTTGACTCAGTTCCAAGTAAGGCCAGTCCCTCAGCACTATCAGCATTACTTATCAACTCCTCGTCTGCACCACATCCCCAGAAATACGTCATCAGCACAGATGGTAAGAGATTCTCTTTTGAAACCCTTTCATTGGTCACTATATAAACCTACCACTTGTGAGCACATCCACATGTCTCACACAGGTCTGCAACACTGTATTTCCCCAGTATCTCTTGGCATACAGTGTCCACTGCAGCCAGGGATTCTGGGTAATGACATGCAAATGAGCACACAGGGTCATCTTTTGCTTCATGTCCATTTTAACATGGGACCCCTATAAGCTTATGCCTGCCGTGTGGCATTTTTATATAAGGGTTGCATTGTGTCATGAACAATATTAGAAAGACTGGGGGGGGGAGGGGGAATAAGAAGGGGATTGGGTATCAAGTGTTGGATTTGTGTGGGTGTTTTTCATTGAGGGGTAAAGAAGTTGTTGGGAGAGAGGTGTATAAATAATGGTGCAGTGGGGAGTGGAGATGTTGTAGAGAACAGAAATGCTCACAAAGGAGTGAGGAAACAGTAAACGGAAAAATAAATAGGGAGGGCATAGTGAGATGCAGGAGGAGAGAGTTCCAAGGTACTGGAGGATAAAAGTGTACAAATAAATCACAGATGTTAAAAGTCTCACAGTGGCAAAGTTGTACAGTAATGCAGAGTCCAGATCTTGTTTTGGGGTTCATATTATGGTGGCATCACTAACGCTTTTATGGTTATAAAGAGTAAATGGTCCAAGAACATTATGTATGGTGGAAGATATTTAGGTTCATGCAGGAAAATAACACCCAGTGCATGTAAACCAGGTTATGGATCTCGATGCTGAGAGTCTCTGTGCATCACTCTGAAGATGAGCGCTAAAGGCCATGTCTGTACATTCTGTGCTATATGTATGCACACACAGCTGTCCCTTACACATACTAATACTCCTGGTTTTTCCATCCCTATACACCAATAGGGACCACATAGTATCCACACACACTTTTTGTTGTGCTACAATCTCACACATTTCCACACCTACCACACAATTTATATCCACTCCCACTCCACACACACCTTTGGTAAAGCACTGTATATACTGTGGGCTCTCCATTCACTTATATTCACACAGATACACACACACACACTCTTACATCACTTGCTTTCAGGAACCTTTTGACACCTCTAGCCATAAAACACATCCAACCGGGGGAAGGACAAGCACAGATAACATTCCAAGAGACACTGTTTTTAAGTATACCTTTTGCTTGCTTCATTCATTGTAACATCGCCGGAAGAAGAGATCAGTGTATCTCGAAAGCTCGCACAAATAAAAGCATTTCGTTAGCCACAGAACGGTATCATCTATTTATTTTTTTATTATATATATATATATATATATATATATATGTAGCCAGGTCACCCTTTGCCCCCTGCGACCCCCTCGGGAGCCTCCGTGGGCACAAGCGATGCCGGGTACTGCCGCTGGCCAGCGGCAGACCCGACGGCCATCCCAAGGGTGGGGGCCGTTGCAGGGAGCGGTGCGCTGTCTCCGCGAGCAGGCCGGTTGCCGGGGACGCGATCGGGCCGTTGCTAAGGCCGCGGTCGCATCTCTAAGGTCCCGGCGGCCGGCGAGGAGAGCGCCGCCATTGCGCTTCAAGTCGCGCATGCGCAGTGATCGCGCGAGGGCAGGAGAGCCCCAGATAGGTCGCGCATGCGCAGATAGGGGTAGGGAGCTAAGGCAGCTCTTAGGAGGTCGCGCGAGAGTAGGGAAGCATAGGGAGAGCTTGAGGCGGCCATTAGGAGTTAGTGTAGGCAGAGGGGAGGAACGCACGCGGTCCCAATGTTATTGTAGGGGCCTCGGGACTACAATTCCCATGAGGCATAGCGAGGCAGGCACCAGGTGCTTGATAGGAGCCAATAGAGATGTAGGACTGCCCTGGAGGAAAAGAGATACATTTTCCCGGGCTTTGCATGAGTCACGTCAGTCAGGAAGAAGCAGAGCAAGGAGGCAGACAAGGGAAGGAGGTAGGGTGCAGGAGAGAGGGACTCCCCTGTATTAGGCCAGCACCCCCTTGGTCAGAGATAGCTCAGCTCCCCAGTAAGGTGAGTGTTGCCAGGGGCAGCCCTCAGGTTAGGGACCCTGCCACTTACATTAGTGGGAGCTGAGAGAAGGAAGTCTGCAGTTAGAGAGTTGGAGTCAGGGAGCTGTTAGGGAAGTAGGGTGTAGGGAGCGAGTGCAGCTTCTGCCCCATATAGGTACCTACACTCCAGGTAGACCCCAACTCCCCACTAGTTGGGTGGGTAACTGTTCAGAAGGTGATAGAGAGTTGGAGCTAGGGAGCTGTGAGGGAAGAAGGGTGCGGGGAGTGAGAGCAGCTCCTGCACCCCATAGGTACCCACACCCCAGGTAGGCCCCAACCCCCCGCTAGTGTAGTGGGTTAAGTACTGAGGGAGGCCCAAGATAGGGACGCTGCCCTTAGTGTTGTTAGAGTGCTGCATTGTCAGGGTCACGGCGAGCAGTGCTGTGAGGTCTGATAGGCAGGCACCTTGTTGCGCAGCACGTTGGCTGCAGCCTCCAGTGAGTTACAGCTTGCTGCGGTAGGCGCTGGGACTAGTCAGAGAGTAGTGGGTCTGGAGAAGGGCTATAGCTGTTCTAGTCACCTTGAGGTAGCGCTAGGGGTAGGATGCCTGAAGGGATAGCCTGTTAATGAGGTCAGGAATTCTGGAGAGGATCTGCACTAGGCTAGCCAACAGTAGGTAGACGCCCAAGTACTGCATGGAAGAGTACTCTAGTCCATTCCAGATCACTTACCGAAGGGGCTTGGGTAGTTGGGGGAGTGGGACAGGTCATTACCCCCTGCAGGCCCTAGGAGTTCCCCAAGCCACTACAGGTTGCTGTACTACAGGGACAGGCCCTAGGTTAGGGTTCCTGTCACGTTAGTACCATTTATATAGATAGGGACACAGCGGCTGCTGTTGTTCCTGTGGAAGCGGTTGGACCCACGTTGAGGTCCACAGAGACGATTCCAGAGTGGGACCGCCCTAGTGGCCCGCACGTGCAAGGAGTTCGGTTGGAGGATCAGACGGACTCATCACACGTCTGACCCTTTGAGAAGTTTGTTGCTGACCCGAGCACCGGAGTGCTCGGCAGGTATTATACCATCACATGTGCACCAACAGGCCTAGAGGTTCTTAGTGACTGCGCAGTCACCCATTGACTATCTCTGTAGGAGTACGGGACATTGGGTGGGGTTCTTGGGACACTGGGTGGGATCACCTAGTGTTTGGGAATCGTCCTGCGAGACGTCACTGTTAGTGTCTCACCGTGAGAGAGACACAGGTTATCATTATTATTCGTTAGTAAAGTCCTTAGTTATTATAATCACTGACTGTGTGTGTGGTTTCTAATTGGGTTCCTATGTAGGGTCATTCTACACGTCCATAGAATCCTACATAGGTGGAGGCGCTGTAAACGAAGATCTGTTCCAGAGGATTCACCCCAGGCTCTCATTAGCGGAGGCTCAGACCTCCTGTGAGCCTGCAGGTATACGCACCACACCGGTAACACCGCATGTTCTACTCACCCACACTATATATGAGATTGGGTGGGGTGGAATACCCGTTACATTTGGAGGCGCTGCTGAGATACACCTGGGGTGCCCTGTCCATTTTTTCTAAATTGTCCCGTCCCTATTTTTGTCACCATGTTTGTGAAGTCCGGAGACGAGGTCCTGGCCTGGGCTTTGAGGCAATACCTAGACCCTGGACAGGTAGTGGCGGTAGGAGGCATTCCCGTAACTATACCCAAAATGAAGGTTCGGGAGTATATGTGTAAAATTCCTGAGTGGCCATGGACATGTGTCTTAGATGAGGAGCAAGATCCCACGTCCACATGGAAGACCATTCTTTTTGTAGTAACCCACACTGAGAATATATGCCTGGCAAAGGCACCGTCCGCACTGTTCATGCCCGGGGGCCCCTCAGAAGGGTACCCCCTAGTCTACGCAGACCAAGCAGGATGGCGTTTCCCGCCAAATCAGGAGAGCGCACGTGCTGCTGACTGCCAATCTGCACAGCAAGATGTTGCAACAATCTGTCCGGGATTGGCGCGAAAATCAGAGCCCCTCCCCTGTGATGTGAGTGACTCAGAGCAGAGCCAGAACCACTCCCTTGTAGAAAGTGCCCTTCCTACAGATTCCACCAGGGGGAGCAAACACTGTAATCTGCAACCATACGTTGATGCCGTGCTAGACTGTTTGATTTCTGAAGAGGTGTATTCCGATGTTGCGGACCCTGCTGTGGGCCCGTGTGCCCTTCGATGGTCAGTCAGACCTACTGCAGGGGTACCATCGGTCCTAGGCTTGGGACCAGTACCTACAGACAACAAGGGTGAGTCGACTGCCCCAGGGGTGTTGGGGGTGAGCCTCCAGGTGACCGCGGAGCACGATGGCTCCTTAAGTCTGGTCGCCCGGGCGAAGGGCTCCCCTCTGCATCGCGTCCTGGCGGAGGTGTCCTCATTAGAAGATAGCTGTCCAGTGGTGCGAGTGGACCAGTGCCCACTGCCTATCGTGCCAGAAGAAGAGAAACCCATCGCAAGCCAGCCGAGTGGTAAGGAACCCCCTTGCCCCCCACAGGCTCCGATGGAGGTGGCCGTGAAGAAGGCCAGAGTAGCGGCTTCTGAGCGGAGTGTGAGCCCGTGTGCTCCGACACAAGTGGTCCCAGGACTGGGATCCAACGCTCCCGAAGTTCGAGTCAGTGAGTGGACTGTCCCAGAAGAGTTGGGGACAGGTTCCGATACCACCAAGGTGGGAACTGACAGCGTCCCCGAGGACCTGTTGGACACCGTGAATCACCGCAGTGGTAAGGTATCTACCCTTTACCCCCTGCCAGGTGAAACAGAGACTTTGCTGAAAGAGAAGCGGCACATCCGCCAAGTAGTGGACCGTGGGAAAGGTCTTGGCCGCCTGGCCTGCTGTTTCCAAGGCGTGGATGACCAGGTAAAGACCGGGTTGAAAGACACTGTGCTATTCCTTCCACCAGGGGGAGGAAGTAGTACTGAACCAGTAACTGTCACCCCAGAGTGTGCTCTTCAAGAGAATTTTCTGGGAGAGGCTCACGGACGCAAAAGTGAGGTACCCCCACCTGATCAGTTAGGGGCACCCCACAAATGGTCTCAGCTAGCCTCGGGAATTATGGGGTGTGATGTGACATGTGTTGGTGAGGTTAAAGCCGATCTGTTAAGTGTACGGGGTATGCCATGCCATTTGTCAGTGTGTGAAATTGTGCCCTGTTATGTCGTTCCCCAAGCGAGGGCGTTGGGTGTTTCACCAGGGGGAGAGTGTAGCCAGGTCACCCTTTGCCCCCTGCGACCCCCTCGGGAGCCTCCGTGGGCACAAGCGATGCCGGGTACTGCCGCTGGCCAGCGGCAGACCCGACGGCCATCCCAAGGGTGGGGGCCGTTGCAGGGAGCGGTGCGCTGTCTCCGCGAGCAGGCCGGTTGCCGGGGACGCGATCGGGCCGTTGCTAAGGCCGCGGTCGCATCTCTAAGGTCCCGGCGGCCGGCGAGGAGAGCGCCGCCATTGCGCTTCAAGTCGCGCATGCGCAGTGATCGCGCGAGGGCAGGAGAGCCCCAGATAGGTCGCGCATGCGCAGATAGGGGTAGGGAGCTAAGGCAGCTCTTAGGAGGTCGCGCGAGAGTAGGGAAGCATAGGGAGAGCTTGAGGCGGCCATTAGGAGTTAGTGTAGGCAGAGGGGAGGAACGCACGCGGTCCCAATGTTATTGTAGGGGCCTCGGGACTACAATTCCCATGAGGCATAGCGAGGCAGGCACCAGGTGCTTGATAGGAGCCAATAGAGATGTAGGACTGCCCTGGAGGAAAAGAGATACATTTTCCCGGGCTTTGCATGAGTCACGTCAGTCAGGAAGAAGCAGAGCAAGGAGGCAGACAAGGGAAGGAGGTAGGGTGCAGGAGAGAGGGACTCCCCTGTATTAGGCCAGCACCCCCTTGGTCAGAGATAGCTCAGCTCCCCAGTAAGGTGAGTGTTGCCAGGGGCAGCCCTCAGGTTAGGGACCCTGCCACTTACATTAGTGGGAGCTGAGAGAAGGAAGTCTGCAGTTAGAGAGTTGGAGTCAGGGAGCTGTTAGGGAAGTAGGGTGTAGGGAGCGAGTGCAGCTTCTGCCCCATATAGGTACCTACACTCCAGGTAGACCCCAACTCCCCACTAGTTGGGTGGGTAACTGTTCAGAAGGTGATAGAGAGTTGGAGCTAGGGAGCTGTGAGGGAAGAAGGGTGCGGGGAGTGAGAGCAGCTCCTGCACCCCATAGGTACCCACACCCCAGGTAGGCCCCAACCCCCCGCTAGTGTAGTGGGTTAAGTACTGAGGGAGGCCCAAGATAGGGACGCTGCCCTTAGTGTTGTTAGAGTGCTGCATTGTCAGGGTCACGGCGAGCAGTGCTGTGAGGTCTGATAGGCAGGCACCTTGTTGCGCAGCACGTTGGCTGCAGCCTCCAGTGAGTTACAGCTTGCTGCGGTAGGCGCTGGGACTAGTCAGAGAGTAGTGGGTCTGGAGAAGGGCTATAGCTGTTCTAGTCACCTTGAGGTAGCGCTAGGGGTAGGATGCCTGAAGGGATAGCCTGTTAATGAGGTCAGGAATTCTGGAGAGGATCTGCACTAGGCTAGCCAACAGTAGGTAGACGCCCAAGTACTGCATGGAAGAGTACTCTAGTCCATTCCAGATCACTTACCGAAGGGGCTTGGGTAGTTGGGGGAGTGGGACAGGTCATTACCCCCTGCAGGCCCTAGGAGTTCCCCAAGCCACTACAGGTTGCTGTACTACAGGGACAGGCCCTAGGTTAGGGTTCCTGTCACGTTAGTACCATTTATATAGATAGGGACACAGCGGCTGCTGTTGTTCCTGTGGAAGCGGTTGGACCCACGTTGAGGTCCACAGAGACGATTCCAGAGTGGGACCGCCCTAGTGGCCCGCACGTGCAAGGAGTTCGGTTGGAGGATCAGACGGACTCATCACACGTCTGACCCTTTGAGAAGTTTGTTGCTGACCCGAGCACCGGAGTGCTCGGCAGGTATTATACCATCACATGTGCACCAACAGGCCTAGAGGTTCTTAGTGACTGCGCAGTCACCCATTGACTATCTCTGTAGGAGTACGGGACATTGGGTGGGGTTCTTGGGACACTGGGTGGGATCACCTAGTGTTTGGGAATCGTCCTGCGAGACGTCACTGTTAGTGTCTCACCGTGAGAGAGACACAGGTTATCATTATTATTCGTTAGTAAAGTCCTTAGTTATTATAATCACTGACTGTGTGTGTGGTTTCTAATTGGGTTCCTATGTAGGGTCATTCTACACGTCCATAGAATCCTACATAGGTGGAGGCGCTGTAAACGAAGATCTGTTCCAGAGGATTCACCCCAGGCTCTCATTAGCGGAGGCTCAGACCTCCTGTGAGCCTGCAGGTATACGCACCACACCGGTAACACCGCATGTTCTACTCACCCACACTATATATGAGATTGGGTGGGGTGGAATACCCGTTACATATATATATATATATATATATATATATATATATACCAGACCCCAGGGAGAACATGTACAGGGAAGGGAACTAAAAATGGCTCCAGTATAGTGCAACTGTGCCAGGATAGAGTCATTGGGTGGTAAGGTGGATTACTCTAGCTGTACACCAATAAGTGAACCAAAGTGGATGCAATACAGTAGCTATAAACACAATTATCAACAATCAAACCAAAGACCATTTCTAGCACAGGCCAAAAAGAAACATACTCTGAACTGGAGCCTTAGATACTCTCTCTATATGAACGGTGATCAGACTGGGCTACTTCAGATCGCTAACAAAGAGCAAGCACGAACAATATGTGCATAGGCAAAACCAATTGCTAGGGCATAATATCCCCTTAATTGTGGTTAAGTAGAGAGGCACACAGCAGAGCGTAGTCATATCTATTACAATCATTACCCAATTCATATCTCTTAAAGGGGAGTGTAACTGTCCAGCAGCTTGAGGATATGCCCACAAGGATCTCCCGCACAGAGCTCCGTGCCACTCCAACGCTGTCACTTACACACATAGTGCCCTGAACTCATATTCTAACAGCATTTACTCTGACATGGGTAAAACAGGACATGCTTTGGGTTACACACATGTACAGACACTGGTAGTTACAATTATCTTTATTTGCTAAGTATACTAATGCACAGATTGAGACACACTACCCACTGTATATACCTTATATATGGTCCAGTGTTTCTTATGTACGGATAACTGTGTGACTTGCTGTATGTAATGCAAGAGAAAGTAATATTACGTTATTCCTTGATTTGTACATATTGCCGCACTGTTTATATACATGACTAGCATCCGCTTGCTAGCTATTTCATCTCTTTGATACACACAGCCTGTTGTAACTCTTTTCTCTGCACTAGTGATGGGATGTCTGACTAATAGGACTCTCTCTTAAGAGATCTGAAGTACCCCAGCACCCTCAAAGTTCATATACAGAGAGTATCGAAGGCTCCCCTTCAGATTAGGTTTATTTTTGGACAAATGCACAGTGCCAGACATGTTTTTTTGGTGATAATTGTTTCTATATCTACTGCATTCACTTTAGTGCACTTATTGGTGTATAAATAGTGTAATCCACATTACCACTAAATGACTCTTGGCATGGTCGTGCAGAGTAGGTTGCCTAGCAACGGTTGCACTACACTGTTTGGCACCATTTTTCAGTCCCCTCCTGGTCTGTATATATTCTTCAAATTGCAGGTCTCCGTTAGGACAGAGATAAAGTAGCGCTGTACTCACAAGTTCATAATGAAGTTCTCCGTGTAATGTGACAGCCAAGAACAGCGGAAAGACAACGTTTCAGGTCCCATGTGGACCTTTCATCACCGGGTGATTTCTCTCCCCCGTGTAATTATGTAATATATGTTGTAGTATTTTTTCATATGACCACTTGAGTGACGTTATTCTGTGAATAATATTTATTTTTTTAAAGTGCCAAGCAGAACAAAATGGTGCGTGTAATAAATCCAGAAAGCCCGGAGTGAGCAGGGGGCAGCATTTAAATGACAAGGGGTGGCCAACTCCAGGTCGGGTTTCCAGGATATCCCTGCTTCAGCACAGAAGGCTCAATCAGTGGCTCAGCCATAATAACTAAATTTAAAACAGCAGATGCCAGGAGTGGGCGACTCCAGTCCTCAAGAGCTACCAACAGGTCAGGTTTTCAGGAAATCCCTGATTCAGCACAGCTGGCTCAATCAGTGGCTCAGTCTTCGACTGATTGAGCCACCTGTGCTGAAGCAGTGATATCCTGAAAACCTGACCTGTTGGTAGCTATTGAGCGCTGGAGTTGGCCACTCCTGCATTCGACCAACTTGAACTCAAAGGTTGGCTCTGCTGAGCAGCTGTTCTATGGCGTAAGAATAAGGACAACTAGAAATTGTTTTGAATTATGTTTGAAAATGTGTCCTTACAGTGTTTATAAATATTGAAGCATGAGGGGGCTACACTGGCCTTATCGCCAGTTTATATTATTCCTTTATTTCTGCGCCCCTTTCATAATTGGGGCGACTAACCATATCCGCTGAGGTGCACAATCACCTCCCCCCTTTCCCAGTCACAAGTAGTTAGCAACAAAAATACACACAACAACATTCTGAAAACCACTGCATGTCATTGCCATTCTTATACAATTCAAATACTTACTTCAATGACTTAAAACGACCATTTGGCTGTTGTGATTTCTATGGGGTGCACTGTTACCAACGAGGGTGTAAGCATCATCCAGCCCACCCTGCTAAAGGGCTGATAAAGAGGGAGAACAGGGGGCACTGCCTGTGCAAACTCCTTTCCAGCACATAGTGATTGATATCTCCCACAGGGGATTAGCTGCAGGATTATTGTTCTTAGAAGATGTTTGTATGCAGGATTATTTTTCTTTAGTTTTTTTTTGCTGTTTTCCTGTCATGAGAAATAATAATTAGCCGTTAAATAAACAAAATACAAAGATCATTTTGAGTAAATGAAATAACTATGCAATAAGGGCCATGTTTACTTTGCGGTGCTATGCCAAATAACTCTCCAAGTTCTGGAACGCACTTTCAGACCATTCAATGGAAGGGATTTTTATGGCATAGCGCTGCTTAGAATTTTTCTGGAAATATTTAGCCCAACATTTGCTCTAATATCCTCTGTCTGCGTGAAAAGGGATTTTGAATTAGGTTGTCCATTTGCATGTCATTTCCCAGAATCCCTGGCTCCCGTGGAAGCATAGTATGCTAAGAGATAATGGTGAAAAGCAGGGTTGCAGACCTCTGAGACACATGAGCTAACAATGGATATTTTTATTTACTGTTCTCTTTATGTTTACAAGTTTCCCAGGAAGCCCAATCCAGAAGTGATATGAAGTAAAAAGGACGTCATTTGTGCTCATTTGCATGTCATTTCCCAGAATCCCTTGCTGCAGTGGAAGCATTGTATGCTAAGAGACAATGGTGAAAAGCAGGGTGGCAGACCTGTCTGAGACATGTGAATATGCTCACAAGGGATATTTTTACTTGCAAAATGGGGTTTCAAATTTCCAAGCCCAGCCTTTGACACGAGCACAAACCTGACACCATTTGCACCATTTATAACATTTTGACATCTGGTAATTGATATAGTAAACTAATACAGGCATACCCCGGTTTAAGGACACTCACTTTAAGTACAGTCGCGAGTAAGGTCATATCGCCCAATAGACAAACGGCAGCTCGCGCATGCGCCTGTCAGCACGTCCTGAACAGCAATACCGGCTCCCTACCTGTACCGAAGCTGTGCGCAAGCGGGGAGACTATAGAGCCTGTTACACATGCGTTATTTACATCAGTTATGCACGTATATGACGATTGCAGTACAGTACAGGCATCGATAAGTGGAGAAAGGTAGTGCTTCACTTTAAGTACATTTTCGCTTTACATACATGCTCCGGTCCCATTGCGTACATTAATGCGGGGTATGCCTGTATCATTTTCTTATGCAGTTAAGTTAAAAACATTGAAAACAACAGGGGGAGGGTAGGGAGTGATCACAGACCCATACTAATTGAGTGAATTGAATAAATGAATCAGGTAATCAAATAGTGGGTGCAAACTGTGAACTGATACAGTGAATCAGAAAAAGAAGGGAGGGGACACAGAGTGACTGTGACCCTCAAAGATCAATACAGATCACATCCATTTTGTTATCATTTAGGTTTACGTGATCCACGTTGTTTTATGTTTTGCACGGGTTAAAAAGAAAGCGCTATAATTCATACTACAGTAGTATAGTGCATTGTGTTTATATTACACTGGGATGTGCACAAGAATGAAAAGGCGCTCTGTGGTACTCTGTGAAACATTGCAACGTGTTGTGATAATAATGTGATAACATCTAACAACACAGGATATGGAGAGAATGTTATATCTAGAGCAGATGCTGCCTGGTATAACGTATAATCTTCTTTAAAACGCGAGGCGTTGGAAAACATTACCACGGTCATATCTAGCTGTAGGTCACCATGAAATAAATCCAATCTGTACGGGATACCATGACATTGTTGTAAGCTGGCAAGAAATCCATAATTGGAGGTATAGGACAATGGCAGTGAGCTCCTGCAGGGATGTCCTTTACCTGATGTCTCACAGTGCTTTGGATGCCCTATTTCTCGGGTATTTGCAGGATAAGTGCTTCGGGGGCAGTTCATTGTGTGCTCTGCACATTCATACAGTTCTCAGCATCGTACGCATCAAAACTAAACGGTCTTTAAAGGCAGAGATATTGAATCTAGAATCAGACACATTTATAGGATATTAGCGCTCTTTAGATAGAGATGTGCGAATATCTTTCAATGGGGTTCTGGGACAATGGAACCAATTTCTCTTCAATTTGGCATTTTCAGAGCTTTTCGCTGCATTTTACGTTGCTCGATAAAGTTCAAAAACAGACTTTGGTCAAACACTTTTGCCAGATCCATGTGGAATGTTGCCCGTATTTTGACTCTTTCCACCACATTTAGGGGGGAAATGGCAGCAAATAAAGGGCCACGGGACCTTGCGCATTGATGTTTAATGTTTGCCGATTTTTTCTGCGATGGCTGCCATTTTTGCGTTTTGGAGGGGGGGGGGGGGGGGGTGTGGAAGGGGGAGGGCAAAAATGATTGGTAAACTTCACCCTATTCAAAAACTGGAGCAGGAAGTGTGCACATTTCTACTCTCTACTCATGGATCACTTACAGGGGTGACCAACTCCAGTCCTCAAGGGCCACCAACAGGCCAGGTTTTTAGGATATCCCTGTCTCAGCACAGGTGGCTCATTCAGTGTCTCACTCTTCGACTGCACCAGCTGTGCTGTAGCAGGGATACAATGAAAACCTGACCTGTTGGTGGCTCTTGAGGACTGGCGTCAGCCACCCCTGTAATAGGGGATTGTGGTTTTCATATGATTAGGCTGGAAACACATTGCAATGCATTAGCAGCACCTCTCCCAACACTGACCCCTGTGTCCACGCCGGGCTATAACTTTCTCCCGCTGCCAGTGAGTATTGTAGAGCTTACATTTTCTATTTCTCATGCTTGTTAAGCAGTTAATGTGAAAGGGTTTTATTTCAATGTACTGTACCTAGCAATGTGCGGAGGATCTTGTGTGAATCACGTTTCTTAGCACATACTTAAAAATAGGATGTGTATGGTATGTATTGTTCTTAGAAATAAATACATCTTCAGAAATAAATATATAACTATTATTTCCTTAGCAAATCTTGTATCCCACAACTCAAGGTCAGGGATCCTATGGAATTATCTTGGGCTCTCTAATACATATATCTGTCTGTCTTTCTACTTACCTCTCCCTCTCTCTGTCTGTCTGGAGGATTAATGCTGTGAGGGGGCCCCTTACGGAAGCATGGACCCTCCACACCTCGATCACTGCAGACAGTGTCCTGGGGGCTGCAGACTTTTGCTTCATCGACTGCAGCGCTGGAGACAGTGAGTCTTGCTTCATCTAGATAGATAGATAGATAGATAGATAGATAGATAGATAGATAGATAGATAGATAGATAGATAGATAGATAGATAGATAGATAGATAGATGTAGCAAGACTCACTGTCTCCAACACATTTTTTTAATTTCATCCTCCCATCTTACTTTTGGTCGTCGTCCTGGTCTTTTCATTTCTCTTGGGATCCAGTTGAGTAGCATCTTTGTCCAACGATGGTTATTTCTGCTTGCAATATGTCCAGCCACTGCCATTTAAATTTCTGCAGCTTTGTGACGATATCACAGATTGTTGTTCAGTTTCAGACCCCTCCATATTTTTCCTGTCTCTTCTGGTAATACCCAGCATACATATCCCCATACTTCTTTTGGTTCTCTGAAGCTTTTGTATTACCTTCGCATTTAGGATCCAAGTTTGAAATCCATACGTGAGCGCAGGAAGAAGACACTGGATGAAAACTTTCCTCTTGAAAGATAGTCTTATATCTTCCAAATGCACTCTATCCCATCTTTATTCTCCTTGATTCAAAAGGTTCCCATCCATTGTTACTTGCTGGCCAAGTTAGACCTAGTCTTCGTCTTCTTCTAGTTCTATTCCATTTATTTCGATCTTTGAAGAGTTGACACATTTGTTGAACGTCACTTGGTCTTGCTGATATTCATATGGAGAAAAAAAGGGGAGGGATAAGGGAGTGATCGACTAAACCATACTAATTGTGTGAAAAGTGTTAATAATAATAAATTCAATTGATAATGAAAAGTAGGTGCAACTGTGAACTGAAGTGAATCAGAAAAAGTAGGGGGTATAGTGGCCTGTACTCCAAAGAAAATTCACTTAAATGCACACTACCTAAATGTAAAATTTAACCTTTAATATCAAGTACTTAAAACATATATTACCAAAGTGAAAATGTGATAACGTTTAAAAATAAATTAAATAAGGTAACTCGTGCAGACAGGCAGTCTCTAATGTGTAAATGCTCCAGTATATCATTAAAACTGGAGAATAAGAGGCTGCTAGGGTGCATACAGCCAAAGTGAGCAAAAAAAGCCCACCACTTCACTGATTAGCCTAGTGAAATAGTGAATATCGTAGTGGCTAGTAATATCATTTGCTGTAACTTGATACTGGCAGTATAACCTCCTAATCAGGTCTTAACCTACTCCAGGGATCCTTGCCTAGCGACTACCCTAATTTTTATATATTCGCTAATCTTGTGAACGGCTGACAAATACTGTATTAAAATAGCCCCATGAAGGGGGCTGACATCATCAACACGCGTCCAACGCGCGTTTCCCTCCTACTACGGAGCTTCCTCACGGACAAAATTCTGACCCTGAGGAAGCTCCGTAGTAGGAGGGAAACGCGCGTTGGACGCGTGTTGATGATGTCAGCCCCCTTCATGGGGCTATTTTAATACAGTATTTGTCAGCCGTTCACAAGATTAGCGAATATATAAAAATTAGGGTAGTGGCTAGGCAAGGATCCCTGGAGTAGGTTAAGACCTGATTAGGAGGTTATACTGCCAGTATCAAGTTACAGCAAATGATATTACTAGCCACTACGATATTCACTATTTCACTAGGCTAATCAGTGAAGTGGTGGGCTTTTTTTGCTCACTTTGGCTGTCTGCACCCTATTCATATGGAGGCCCACTTTCTTACTGCAGCAAGTTCTGTGATCTGTTGCTGGAGGTCTTCTGGACTGGTACCAAAAATAACAATCTCATCTGCTAATCAGGTGACTTACTGTAAGTGTTCATCATTGATTTTGATTCCTTTTTTCGTTTCAATTCAAACTATTTTTCAAGTGTTGCTGTGAAAAGCTTGGCTTGCCTTACTGAGCCTTATTTTGCTTGCATCTTCATGCAGTCTAATGGTTGATGGGGCATTCTTGTAAATGTTCCCTATAATATGAATGTATTCTCTTTCGACACTTTGTCTTAATGCATTTAAAACTGATGAGGTGTAGACAGAATCAAATGCTTTCTTGTAATCTCCGAATCCTAAAATGAGTGGTAGATGTGGTAGATCATATTTATTACTTTGGGAAATTCATTCTTGTACAACTTTGATATGGTCCATTGTCCACTGCAAAATCCTGCTTCTTCTGTAGGCTGAGCAAAGTCCAGTGTCTGAGGCAGCTGATTGGTGAGTATCTTCGTAAAAAATCTTGTAAAGTAATTGGAAGTAAACTGATTAGTCTGTAGTTCTTGAGGTCCAATTTGTCTCCTTTCTTGTGCATGAGGAAAATTAAGACATTTCTCAATTGTTGGGGAATTTTCCTGTTCTTCAAGCAGCATATAAAGAGTTTTGCAAGGATTTTCTCTACTTCTTCCTTAGCTTCTTCAAGATTTCAGTTTTAATTCCATCTTCTCCGGGGCACTTTCTTCAAGAATGTTATTGCCTTTGTCACTTCTTCTGGAAGGACGCATGGTCCATCATTGGCGGTTTTTCCTCGCTCTTCCTCTCCTGGATTATGTCCTGTGTTCTCGTACAATTACATGTAGATTTCCTCAACTCTCTTTATGATAAGTGCACAGCCTTTTATTGTTGATTAATCATCTTCTTTGAATGGTGTTCTTCTTCCGAATCATAAGTCGCAGCTTTATCTTCTTTAAGCTTTCGTTATCTTAGATAGACTTCCTCACCATATCACAGTTACATGTTCTTACATCTTCAGTTATACGGTTTTGCTGATCGTCTTGCGTAGCTCTGTATATTCAATTCTTACACTTTCATCTTGGAATGGCTACATTTCATGCTGTTTCCTCAGTAACTGCTTTGTCTCATCAGATATTTTTTTATCCTGTTTTCTCTGCGCTTTCAATTACAACCTTTATACATTCTTCATAATTGTCTGTTAAAGTGTCCCTGTGCATTTTAAGCTAGCCGCAGCGGTTTTTCAGCTCAAGTTGAAATTCCCTGATGTTCTTGAGGCTCTTGATGTTGATTGTTTTTGCCGTCTTTTTAATCAGTTTTCTTTTTTACATCTTGGCAATCAGATGTAATTTGCAGCGAACCAATCGGTGATCTCTCATTGTGTCAAAACGATTAAGGACTGTGGTCTTTTTTCAATCACGTGTTTCTTGTTATCTATGATATATAGTCCATTTCATTCTAGATTCCATTGGGTTAAATTCCATGTCCACTTTCTGTTTGGATTCTTCTTGACGATCGAATTCGTGATATAGATGTTTTCACATTCTGCGAATTCTACCAATCTGTCTCCACGTTCACTCCTGTTGCCGGAACCCTACTTACTAAGGCCGCGGTTATAGTGGCAGCGACTGCGTGTGCGTGCGGGGTGCGAAAAACAGACCTCTTCTCTATGAGGCCACCCATAGAGCACGTGACCACATGTGGTTGTTTTTTTTGTCGTCACATATCTA
>NC_134483.1:30958766-30988766 GCF_040206685.1 Ascaphus truei
TCTGGCTCCTGATGGACCAAATATAGAATTTAACTTAGCCTTATTTCTCCAGGAAGACTAAAGTTCACCTCTACTTAGTAGTTTTACAAATAGCCACTTGTACAATTTTCATTAATAGCTCAACTCCCTTATAACGCTGTGCTTGGGGTCCAAAGAATCACATCGCGCTATAAGCGGATCGCGTCAGAAATAATGTACAATTGTATTCATTTTACAATAAAGTATTTAAGAAACCAATAATCGTGTTGTAAAGTATTCATAAATACAAAAATTGGGAGCCACGTTTGTATCGCGTTACAAGTGGATTCGCGTTATAACGGGGTTGAGCTGTTTAAGTTTTCAGACAGCGGTCATGTTAAACAAGATATCGGAGAGAAGAGACGTCAATTATACCTGCATGTTACCCTTTACCTGTATAAAAATATAGCCTAATTCCATCTTCATCTTTATTTCCATTCTAATTGATGAGGAAGGATATTAGTTGTCATTAATTAAAGTACATTTGTTTTCTTAAATTATCGCATTCAAAGAAACTTTTCACAAGGATTGTTTTTAATTTGTTTTTTTTATTTCATTTACTTACAATGAATATTGGTATATTATTTTTGTATCATATTTTTTTCTAGAATTTTAAGATTACTACTATTATAGAAACATTAAGTAGAGGAAATTCAATACAGGCATACCCCGCATTAACGTACGCAATGGGACCGGAGCATGTATGTAAAGCGAAAATGTACTTAAAGTGAAGCACTACCTTTTCCCCATTTACTGATGCATGTACTGTACTGCAATCGTCATATACGTGCATAACTGATGTAAATAACGCATGTGTAACAGGCTCTATAGTCTCCCCGCTTGCGCACAGCTTCGGTACAGGTAGGGAGCTGGTATTGCTGTTCAGGACGTGCTGACAGGCGCATGCGCGAGCTGCCGTTTGACTATTGGGCGATATGTCCTTACCCGCGAGTGTACTTAAAGTGAGTGTCCTTAAACCGGGGTATGCCTGTATAGATCGTATTACACAACAGGTCCCAAAACGTCCTGCTCCTTTAGGCCTTTGGACAATGTATGTTAACAATATTACCACTGCTGTATGATTGTTATAGGTTATACTGTATCATTTGAATTCATTATTATGATACAAATATATGTATGTGTTTTTCTGTATCAGTTAACATTTATTGACTGATATTGAATATGTGTTTCAAACATATCTGAAATATGTACCAAACATTATGGGCCCCGTTTCACTGTAATGGTACATACGGTGCCTTACAGCGACTGCTTACTAAATATGCCTCAATCTCTTCCGTTGGACTTAAACATCAATCAGATTGTGATATGGTTTCTTTCTGGCACCTGTAAATAAACATGGTCACTTCATCACAATGAACAAGTCACTTTATCACAGGGAACAAGTCACTTTATAACAGTGAACAAGTTACTTTATCACCATGTGCTCCAAGCACCAATATTATGTAAACTCTTCAGGAATAGAATAGGAAAATTATGTCTACAGCGCTGCACGGATGGCACTGAACACATGACACTGCAATATAAGAATACTTTATTTATTTTTTTAAACACCAACTTCTATATTATTTATTTCAGCCTCTAGCCAGTGGACTGAATGTACAGCTGCAGCCACCAAGATTCGACCACATCTCGGGATAAAAACCGCAAAATGACACAAAACCTTGCGAGGTGGTCCGCAGCAGACTAATGGCCCAGCGGATTAACACAAAGGGAGTCCCTGCTGTGTGAATCCTACCAGGTCCTACCTGTCTGTAAGAAACGCGCAGTAAAAGATAGACTGAATCAGTCACTCCACCTGCGCGCCTCTAACCGGCGACCGCGGGGCTTTTATTTCATTTGAATATTATGTTTAATATTAATATAGTCTTGTGTTTATCCGATGGGATAGTACAGCTGATGCGGCCCACCTCGCGAGATATTGCATCGAAATCTCGACATTTTGGGTGAGAAATGGTCGACTCTTGGCCGCTGCATCTGTAGTAGAATCCTACTGTTGAACAGATAGCTACATTGTTGTTGCTGTGGAGTTTTAAGCTTATATTTGTAAGTGGCACTTGAGACACAATACATAATAAGCTACTAGTTTCAGGATAGTGACCCCCTTAATGACAGTAAAAGCTGGGAATAATGAAACTTCTTATACTGGAGGATGAATGTAGGAGAGATGAGTTACCTGAGCACCATTGCAGCAGGATGGGCCCCAAACAGCTCAGCCTCATTGCTCCGAGACCCTGCCCCTCCCTCCCCAAATAACATCTTAAATCTTGTATGTATCTTCTGCACTAGAATACTGGTCCTGGAAAATTATAATAGGGCAGGCGGGGTCAGCATCGTTGAAGCATCCAGGGAGTGATGTTGCGACTTTCTGTCAGTGACCCCGCATTGGGCATCTTTTGATTTTATCATTAGATACATACTAAAAAAAAAAAAAAATATTATGAGTTTAATAGGGTTTTAAAAAAAATATTTTAATATTTGGAGGTTTTTTTTTAGTTGAATATGGAACATGTTCATTTAGTTCAATGGTTTGTTACAAACGCCTGTACTACTGTAGAGCAGGGGTGCTCAACTCCAGTCCTCAAGACCCCCCCTCCCATTCTCCACCTCCCGCCCAACAGGTCAAGTTTTAAGTATATCCCAGTTTAAGCAGAGGTGTCCATGACTGAGCCACTGATTGAGCCACCTGTGCTGAAGCAGGGATTGATTAAGCCACCTGTGCCGAAGCAGGGATAGCCTGAAAACCTGACCTGTTGGTGGACCTTGAGGACTGGAGTTGCCAACCCCTGGGTTAGATCCTCAGAAGTCCGTTAAATGCTTCGTTAGTACGTTACCACCATTTAATGTATCGATCCCCTTAATATCCACAAAGATGATTTGTGTTATTGGATGGCTGAAGTTCAATGAGATGCATTATTAATTCCTTCGGGGTTTTTTAATCTTCTTTTCCTTGCTGGTCTCACCTGGAGCTCCTTGTTAATGAGAATAAAGTGGCATCGTTTATACTGTTCCAGAAGAAGCTGGAGCCAAAGAAATTAGTAATCAATCTCAAAGTTCGAGTTAAACCGTCAGAGCACATTTTTACATTCTGAGCGAAATTCAATGCAAAACCTGAGAAAAGGCTCATCATCTCATCATCATCGTCGTCGTCGTCTCATCATCATCGTCATCTCATCATCATCGTCATCTCATCATCATCGTCGTCTCATCATCATCGTCGTCTCATCATCATCGTCGTCTCATCATCATCGTCCCATCATCATCATCGTCTCATCATCATCATGTGATCATCACCTCATCATCATCATGTGATCATCATCATCATCATCATCATCATCATCATCATCATCATCATCATCATCATCATCATCTCATCATCAGATTAGTATCCTTTTTTGTTATAAAGTGGGCAAATTTTTAAATCCGCGAATTAAAAAACAAAACAAAGTTTGATGACAAAGTAAACATTTGCAAGAATGAAAAAATATTTTCCTTCTTATTTTGATTTTCTTTCCATAATTCTTATAAAATTCCAAATCAAAACCAATTGAGTTTCAGCAAAACCACAACCCCTGGAAGAGTGCTCACCTGTACTCAATAATAATAATAACAGCAATAATAGCATGTTCTAATATAGCGCTGCTAGTTTTTATGTAGCGCTTTACAGAGACATTTTGCAGGCACAGATCCCTGCTCTGTGGAGCTTACAATCTATGTTTTTGGTGCCTGAGGCACAGGGAGATAAAGTGACTTGCCCAAGATCATAAGGAGCCGACACCAGGAATTGAACCAGCTTCCCCTGCTTCAAACTCAGTGCCAGTCTGTGTCTTTACTCACTGAGCAACCTTCTCTCAATGCATATTCAACCATATAGTTCTATAAATAATGTCATTAATTATAAAAGCTGTATACAGTCCCCTTGGGAAGGAAATAAGAATATCTCAGGCATTTATTTAGATCTGATCTTGTACAGCTACAGTAGTGTAGAAGTACTGTATGTTTTCTAGAAAAGTTATAACTTTTATTTCAGCAAAGACACATTTCAGTATCACCACAAGTATGAACATCTGTAGTTTATTAGGTTGTAATAGAGTGGGAATCTGAACTTAGATTGTAAGCTCTTCGGGGCAGGGACTCTTTTTCCTATTGTTTTATGTCTGACACGCTTATTCCCATTGTGTTATAATATTATGTCTCGTGTATTGTAAAGCGCTATGCACCTGGATGGCACTATATAAATAAAGATATACATACATTGCCCAGAAAATGCCCTTAATAGCAAAAGACTCCCATTCAATAACCACTTTAATTTTAACATGTGTCTTAACATTTGCGATTTTTAACTCTGTGGGACATGACTTGGGAATAGTTCATCATACACCGAGGGTGGGATGTGCAATAACAGGGTTGTCTTTTTGATGGAAGGAGCTGCTGCAGCTGGAAGACAGGCTGGGGAGTGTGGCTCGTGGAGCTGTGCAGAACATCATAGAACGGTGCACATTCCCACACAAGTATAAGAAGGTGAGAGACTGAACACAGCTAACAGAGTATTGCATGTGTAACTGTGTAGTACACAGGATTTTTAATGTGCGTGTAACAGATCCACAGCTGCCAAGCTCCCATTGTCCAGAGAGATTCTCAAGATATAACATTAATTTGACTAACATGTTCTTAGTTGATGTTGGTAAACGAGCTTCCAAAATCCCTTCTAGTAATGTCAAGTTCTCTGGTGAATAAATATGTGTTCTGTCCTAACTTTAATAACTCTGGACCTTTTGCTTGGAAACTCAGCATGGCCGCAGTAAGGCATCTACACATACGACTCGAATTGAGAATACAATGATCTATTTACTCACCTTTTTATTCAAGTCACCACTGGTGGCTGATCAATTCGCCCTCTGCCGTTTGCTATACAAAAAAGTTATACAATGACACCGGAAGTCAACAGTGTAGCAGAGGAAGGGGAGGGGATTGGACTTCAGCGGTTTACATGATCATTAATATCCCGACCTGTACAACTGATTGATAGAAGTCACCAAGTAGTCATCAGTACTCTGAACTTTTCTACATTGTCTTATCCTCCAAGTCCTACATTATTATTTGTGTCTTGCTCTATGAAACTTTATTGGCCCTAAATTATCTGTATATACAATATAAAGGTGGTTCTCGCTGTGGGTCGTTTCACTTTACGACGGATGGTATATCCGACGTTTTACAATGCAATCCTATGGGTCAGTTTTCCGAGGCCTGAATGCGTCATCTGATGCTCATGCCACTGATTAACATGGGACTCACTTTACAACGGTTTCACTATCCAACGCTACCTTTAGAACGGATTCCGATGGATAACCGAGGACTTTGTGTACTTTTATAATATCTTCTATTGCACTATAATCACATACATGTAAAACAAATAATAAAAAAAAAAAACCATAATGGGATTTTGCTAAAGGGGAAATTATTTGATTTTACACAAACTCATCTCTTGCCTGAGGGTTAAAATCACTTAAACGTAAGCTTAGACAGAGACCATTACTACCTCTTCATCTGGTGTAGCGTCTTCGGAACCTTCCAATACACAATAGCAAATCTATAGAAAAACCCTCCCTTAAGAAGGGATTCCCTGCTGGTGTTTGGAGGAATTGGCCGGCATTAGTATCAGACAGTTGGCGTTACCATACTGGTTCCTCTATAGTGGAGGGTTGGAGGTGCACACTCTGCCTTGTATTGCATTACAATGCCTCGTGTTATTTTTGAGTCTTACATTTAACATGTTGTATTGTCCCTTATTGTATAATAGAGGATATCCCATGATGGCAAAAACGTGAAAGACGAGGAGGAATCCGATACAGATGAGAAATGCACAATCTGCCTGTCTATGCTTGAAGATGGAGAGGACGTGAGGTAATTAGACACCTGAACTCCTTCTGCAGACCAAGCAATATCCTACATGTGTGTTTTTTTTAATACATCAGTTCTGTACTATGAGAAAATACTTGTAGCATTAAAAAACAACAACTCTGAATTACAATTTTAATGTATTATAATGTAACAAGCATTTTTTGTTTCTATAGTAACCATTTACAAAGTCATATCCCCTTCCTCTTCTGAAACAAGCTCTGGCACACCCCTTTTGAGCCCTACCCTCTCTCTAGCAGTGCACCATTTGTATCTAGTGGCTGCCTGGTCACATGATCTTCCCCACACAACTTTGCATCTCTTTGGTCCTCTTCTGCTGCACTGACAGCCATTTAGTGAACCCACAAGCCGAATCTTCACCGAGTGGTCAAAGGAGAATGGAACTACAACTTAGCTAATTACTTATCATTGTGTGGATTGTATTGATGCACATATTAAAGGGGGGAGGTGGGGAAATAAGAACAATAAAAATCGGCAGCTTGGACTACTGCTTTAACTTTTCCTTGCATGTTATTCACAGCATTTCAAATCTTGATCGCATTAATAAGAGCACCGCTAAGCATCAAGGAACATGCAACTGGAAAAGGGACGGCTGTGGGCATTACCTCGCTATAACAAGACACGCATTGCACACAGTAATTGGGTGACAGGCACATACAGCAGCAGTACTAGTTTGATCGCTCTCGTTTATAGTGTCAGTGCTCCCATTGTTAAACCCTTTAGTAACAAAATATATATCAGCATTGTCGCCCTTCTGATACTGGAGTTGTTAAATACGCTCACTTGTAGAAGGAATTTTTTACGGACAGGAACAACAGACAAACACGCTTCAATCGACATCCAGTATGACAAATTATTTAGATCATGGCTATATAATATGGTTTTTTTCCCTTTGTTTTTCATTTTCATAAGTACAGGTAATTTAGGTCAATCCTTTAGCCGAAACATTTCAAGCCTGCAATCACATCGGGGTTAAACCCAATCAGCAGGTCCTACACTACCAAATGTTACTGTAGCTCTTGTGTGTTGACACAGATAAATATATACTGTACGTATATAATACTGTGGGTCTGGGTTCTGAGCTAAGTTGCCCTCCTGCACATGTAAAATGACTTCTGGAGATTGGTCACACCGAGTGTTTGCTTGCTATGTAGCATTTTGTAGGCATGAAACAAGGCAGCCGAAAGGGAAAAAGACAATAATATATTGCACAGCAGAAGCATCGCTAGGGGTATCAGTGTCTGCTGGGCAGGCCAGTCTTTGACACGTTCTCAATTAAAGATAGGTGCTAGTCTACATACACAATAGCCGATTATTGGAAATCCTCCCGGATACCTTATGTAAACCAAGTAGTACGGCAATTGTTACCGGCTATGTTACAGATAACAATAGAACACTGTTACTTATTCTGAGCCATGGTTAGCTTTTGAAAACACCCTAGGCCTCGCTGGTATAGAGAACATTTATTCTTCCCCCTGTCTATTCTAGATGGTTATTTAACATACAGGGGTTGGGAATAACCTGGTTATTATGTAGGAGCAAATAAGACTGACAAATCACCCCCTTCTATTCAGAGTACCTGTTGTAATGGTAAACTATAAAAGATATCCAGACGTTGTAAATTAATGTAAAAATACCTGCTTCGGGATGTAAAGTAGACCAGTCACTTAGTTTACAACTATTCATCTGGCTGTCATTAGTTGAAATTGGTCTTATGATGGACTGCAAATCTTATATATAATTTCTAATACACACACACACACACACACACACACACACACACACACACACACACACACACACACACACACACACACACACACACACACACACACACACACACACACACACACACACACACACATTAAGGTTATGGTGGGTAAATACCTAGTCTAGTCTCAAACCAGCTTAGTCATTACAACCAGCATCACACTGATGATACCCATCAAGGTTGAAACGTGTCTGTGAGTGGGTTTAATGGCTTTGCATCTCATCCCAGCCTCTGTCTAAAAGCTGTGTTTAAAACAGCATGCATTGGCTTGAGGATTTGCTTGTGTAATACGAGCTTGAGACAAAAGGTGGCACTGAGTGCTCATTTGCATGTCATTTCCCAGAATCCTTTGCTGCAGTGGAAGCGCTGTATGCTGGGCGATAATGGGGAAAGATAGGGTTGCAGACCTGTCTAAGACATGCAAATGAACACACAGTAATATTTACAGTTGCTATATATATATATATATATATATATATATATATATATACACACACTTTTACGCTATCTCTGTGTAGGCTGTGAAGTCTTATTATTTTGTCCTCTATCCGCAGGCGCTTACCCTGTATGCATCTATTCCACCAATTCTGCGTAGACCAGTGGCTAGCTACAAGCAAGAAATGCCCAATTTGCCGAGTGGACATTGAAACACAGCTCGGCGCCGACAGCTGAGAGGACCTCCGTCGTCGGGGAGGGGGCCGCCATCATTTTCCTTATCAGGTCACGTGGCCATTGCCTGCAGCAAAACTTTGCCTTCTGAGCCATTTTGATTTAGAGGACAGCCTGCAAGCACATTATCTAGAAAATGAAATTGTGGGCATGTAGTAATAATAGAGGATCCTAACAGCCATAAAGGCCTGATGCATGGAAGCTGGTCTTCCCAGAGCCAAAGGGCCCCAGTGCTGAAGAAGACAAGTAGGTCTGATCATGAAGGTACTAGTATGGTAGTGTGGCTTGCCAATCCTGCACTTCGAAGGATTGTACATATACCTCTAAAATAAGTAGAGTCAAGTAGGGGTCTTTAGCTATTTCTGTGGATGGCAATTGGAGCATGTTAGCTTATTACAAAAAAAAAAGTTCTGTGTTTGGTGCCCTAGTCATCTTGTGGTGGACATGTCGCTGTTAACCTAATTTTGCACCAAATATTATTTCAATGGATTTGTTATTTTTGGTGCCTGAACGAGCCGTTATGGTTAAAACGTTGAAACTTTCCAACTTCCACAATGTGAGGCAAAAAAAAAATCCTGTTTACAGTTAAAAGGATTGGGGCTCGAGCCTCGGTTTGTTTTTTTTAATTTATTGTTTTTAATTTATGTTTACAGAGAGTTGTAACGCGTAAAAGGCCTCAAAGGAACAACGATCTTTTTAAACCACCCGTAACACTAATACCCCCCGGTTAGCTCTGCTGTTGCTGGATACATGGCACAAAGCTTGCTGCTGTGATACCAGCTCTCTGCTTCTACAAAACGGTGTCTCCACCTCCAAGTAATACATGAACATACAATTAGGTGTATAAAGAGGTATAGTAGGTGCACCTCTCTGTGGTGCCTAAATAAAGATTAGAGCAGGGGTGCTCAACTGCAGTCCTCAAGCTCCCCCCCCTAAAAGTCAGGTTTGGAGGATGTCCCTACTCCAGCACGGGTGGCTTGAAATGTGCTGAAGCAGGGACTGATTGAGCCACCTGTGCTGAAGCTGGTATACATTATCAATATAGATGGAAAATCTGAAGCCACCAGATTGGCAAGTGTTGATTGGCAGCGGTAATTATTGAGGAGGCTCCAATCATGGTTTTGAAACATTAGGGGAACCATGCATCAAGTGCCGGTTCGGGTCATTGCTTCCATCCCCACGTTAAATCAAATTCAAGTCAATGGGAGCCGACATCGAAAAAGGTGCAATGACCCATGCCGGCGCCCGATGCGTTGACCCCATAGAAACTAGACGGCAGATAAGATTCCCTTGGCCCACCAAATCTGCTGATCAGCTGTAAATGTCAGACTCTATTTGGTCCTTGGCTTTGGGACCTTTCTGTAGTTTGAAGACGTTTCTTAGGCTTGGGAGTGTGCAGCTATTCTTACTAATGCTTTGTACTGCGGCATGTTCCATTTCAATCAGTCCCTTTCTCTGCTAACAGAGGGCCCAGCAGATCATTCAGGATATCCCTGCCACAGTCATAGACTGAGCCACCTGTACTGAAGCAGGGATATCCTGAAAACCTGACCTGTTTGATAGCTCTTGAGGACAGGAGTTGCCCACCCCTGGAATAGAGATTCTGTTGCAAATAATCAATATTAGATTAAAAAGTGCCAAATGCCAATTTCTTCTTCAAAATACAGGAGACACACATTGTGGTGTCTTGTAGCTGTGATCACACCAGCTTCATTCCCCTGGGACAGCCATGTAGTAATGAATCTGGATTGGAGCATCCTGGCAAAAAGATAATAACATGGAAGGAAAGAAAAAGAGATCGTAGGGGACGCGGATTTGATGTATAGCTATACATTTATTTATGCAGTAGATAGGTTGATATACTTTATCTGATAGGGGAAAAAAAGACTTATCGGAAGGACTGCATATATAGATCGGATTTATATTTACAATAGGCTGATATCCCTTCTAATAATAATAGCATGTTCTTGTATAGTGCTGCTAGTTTTACGTAGCGCATTACAGAGACATTTTGCAGGCACAGGTCCGTGCCCCATGGAGCTTACAATCTATGTTATTGGTGCCTGAGGAACAGGGAGATAAAGTGACTTGCCCAAGGTCACAAGGAGCCAACACTGGGAGTTGAACCAGGTTCCCCTGCTTCAAACTCAGTGCCAGTCAGTGTCGTTACACACTGAGCCGCTCCTTCTCATTTCTCCTACTGGCCTCTCCAGCTAACTTAGGGTTCTGGTCTTTAAAGATTCAGAGCTGTACAATGAAAGAAACCAGCAAACACACAACAAGTGAGATAGTAAAAGTAAATACATCCCATGGTGTTTCCGGGTGCACTCAGGGCCAGCCAGTGCTCATGGAAATCACCTACAACCACCGTCCCTCTGGCCTTTGTTCTGTATGGCAAATAGCTGTAACTTACATTCACAGTAGCAGCATAATAGAATCATATGTAAGAAAACAGTGATACCCAATTTTTTTTATTAGTTCTTTTCAAGTTTCCCAAACTTTGTTATCAGTAAACAGCTACACAGCCTCTTTATATCATCTGAGCCCAGCAGTGCTTGCAGAAAGTAAACAATGCGTCCAGCCAGATTCATTCAAATGCACAAACGCTTTTCAACATGGTGTTTCAGTGCTTGCATGCTCTAGTGAATCCAGCTTACAGTGTGTATTGATTTTGCTTATGCTACTATTGCCGTTCATTGATAATCCTTTGGTGTAAGAAGCTGCTCTGTTCTACGTCTTTGTTTACACGACTTCTTCCCGTTTATCTGCACTTCCTCTCCGTTATGGCGACGTCACTATTGTGAAGAGCTGCACAGGAAAGGAGCTGAGTATTTTGCGCTGATGCTCAACAGCTCAGGGCTGTATAATACACGAGAGCCATTTTTAGATTCTTCAACAAGAGCACAACAAGTTTAATACAAATATATGATGGATGCAGGAAAAAAAAAAGAAAAGAAAAAAAAAAAACCTTCGTAGTAAATGTCTGCAGGTCTTTCTGTAGTTTGAGGTGAACCATGACCACCATTTTGAAATGGTTGGACCAATGTGATGGACCCATTCCTATGGCATACACATGGAGTACGGATGACCTGTGGAATCTAGCATCAGCAGATACAACCATATATCATTTATGTAAGAAGAGGCTTGCTCCAAATGCGCTTTGTTTAGTATAACACCCCAGCGGTTGGAGCAAACTTCTTAATGGGAGAGGGCAAGAATCCTTTCAAAGTGTTGGAAACTAAAGTATTAAATCATTGCCTAAAGAACAAGCACAGTTTTTTTTTTTTAACGGTGAAGAAAAGCACCACGTTTTTATTAAAAAATATCTCGCTTTTGTGTGTCTGAAACCCTGAACCGCTGAGATGTAACGTCCGAGATTGTATTGCTGTGTCAGGTACCCATGTGTTTAATATCTCGTGTGAGTAGAATGGAATAGAACGATTTCAAATCTATAGGAATCAAAAATGTTGATAGTTTACAGGGTTTTGTGAGTTTAAATGCCTTATATTTAACAATCATAATTTATGACTAACGTGTAGATTTTGTGGGTTCTTATTTTATTATTTTTATAGTTGTTTTGGCCTTTTTAATTATAATTTATTTATTTAGAGATGATACTAATTATTTTTTTTTTTTTTTGATAACTCCTATTACCTCATTTTTGCATTGTTTCTGGGAATGGAATGCTCTGCATGCGTCGGTACTTTCAAGCAAATGAAAACTTCTTGTTTAAAAAAAAATATAATAATAATAATAATTCAGGGTGTGTGATTCTGAACTGTATTACTGTGGTGCTGTTACCTTGGATACATTCCATAAAAATGCAAACCTTTGATTCTGTATGCTGTGACCTAGTGGAAAACTGCAATATAGTGGACGTGTTTAGCACATATAAATATTATTTGCACTCATATTCAAACCGAGATGACCCCTTCACTTGCCTCAACGTGTAGCAAAAAGGAGAAGTGTGAGAAACCTTGAAGCCAAATAGAACACGCACTGTTAGAACAGAAACACCCTCTGCATATTTATTGTTTTTCTTGAGAACATTGCTGGGTTATTTCAAACGGAATAGTCGTAATTGGTAATAAAATGTTACTATGCATTTCTTAGAGAAGCAATGCCACTTATTGGTTAACTTTGTGGCAAAGGTAGTGTGTGCTCACTTGCATGTCATTTCCCAGAATCCCTTGCTGCAGTGGAAGCACTGCATGCGAGGAGATAATGGGAGAAGACAGGGTTGCAGACCTGGACATGTGAATCTGCTCACAAGTGATATTTTTTTATTTGCTGGCAAAGGTACAATACCCACAAAGAAACACTTGAGCAAAGTAATGCAAAATATGCATGTATTAGATTCTTTTTAGTTTACCTCAGAAATCAGTGTAAGGTTTATGTCAAGGTGCCGTCTTGTTTTCTCCATGTGGTTGCATGTTGTGATGTGTGCGCTATTACTTTGGACAACAACTTTACACTGCAAGCCAATGAGGTGTCAGCGTGAGCATGTGATTAATACTGAGGCCTCCATTGTCTGCATCTCAAATTGGGACTTTATTTTAAAAATCAAAGTATCCAGGCAGTCCCAGATTAAGGCCGGAAACATTGTATTTCTCTGTGCAGGGGTTTATTTACAGAGTTAAATCATACACCAACAGGCCCACCGTCCCTTTAAGTCAAAATAACACATAAAAATAACACCTATTCCCTTTAGGGAAAACTAACTACACCGTAGGTTTAGCCCTTACTGACTGGATGGCCAGCTAAGCTGATTCCCACCCCAAAACAGAACTATTATGGCTGAACATATAAAGTCTCTGTACACAGCAATAAAGTATTTTGCTTATCTGTTAGTCCAGGGTTTGGAGCAGACGTCCCCGCTTCAGCACGGTCTCGCATCCTAGGGGAGCTCGGCCCCACGAGAGCTCAGAGAATCTCTCCTCTGTAAGTCCACGGTTAAGGATAGGACATCCCCGCTTCAGCATAGTCTCTCGTCTTTCCTTATTCCTGGGGTTAACAACCCAGGCAGTCCCAGCAGACTCCGCGACCACCGTCCAGCGGGTCTAAGGCACTGTGCCAGCCTTCCTTGCTGGGGAGAACTCTTCTTTAGCTGGGGAGCACTTTCTATCTCCCCCTTCTCTGGGGAAAACAGTCTCTCTCCCTCTCTGTGTCACTCTCAGCATGGCAGCTTCCTGTGTCTCTCTTAAAACACTTCCTTGTTCAGACGAGGCTGATTAGCTGCACCTGAGGGTATCTTATTCAGGGGAAATTAACTGTCTATGAGCTGGAAAGTCCCATAGCTGCCCTATTCCAGCACCTAGATGACAGTGATGGTATCACAATATATATATATATATATATCACAGTTACCAGTCCGTAAACTAATAAAGGAGACAGCATACAGCAAGGGGTAATCCAAAAGTAATGTATTCAAAACACACTGTTACAAGAATGCCAACGTTTCGGTCCCACAGGGAGACCTTCCTCAGGGCCGTGAGGAAGGTCTCCCTGTGGGACCGAAACGTTAGCATTCGTGTAACAGTGTGTTTTGAATACATTACTTTTGGATTACCCCTTGCTGTATGCCAAAATCCGTGGGAGGTTTGTAAGGGATAAATCCTGGGCTGATAGCTGTCTCTAGTGATGTAAGCGGGAGACAATCTTCCCTATTCAATGAGGTGGGGAGCAGGGGGAAGCATGCAGTGAGCAATGCAGTAACTTCATTCATTCATTCCCACTTCTCAATGAGGGCTACCAATCAGAGATCCAGATATACACATGGACTCCCATTCAAACAAGCGTACTAACGCTTAGCACCCTATTGCTGATATGGGGCTATAGTATATATATATATGCCTTTCTGGTCACATGATCTTCCTCACAGAACTTTGGCTGTCAGTGCAGCAGAAGAGGACCCAAGATGCATTTAGTGAACCCCGAGCCGAATCTTCGCCGATCGATCACATGAGAATAGATCGACCGGCAACTTAGCTAGTCACTTGTCAGTGTGTAGATTGTATTGATGCACATAATGAATGAAAAAAATATATATATATTATTTTTTAAACGGCAGCTTGAACTGCTGCTTTAACTTCTTTTAGGTACTGTTATGTTCCATCTTCAACTCCCTTCATATTGCACAATATTTTTTTCTTTGCCCACAGCTAATATCATGGTTCCTCCAAAATCTTTAAAGATTTGACCAAATTCTAATTAAAACCGCAATGGCTGGATCCACTGGCCATGAAAGGGTTATTGACTGCATCACTTTTCATTAAAATAATGGACTTAACCAATTGGAAACTTCTGTATTTAGCGGGTGGCATTTACCACTCTTGGATGAGAACAAACATTGCACAAACCAGAATGTATTTACTGACAAACTGGGAGCAGAGGTGAAGGAAACTATAGGACAGACGCATTCAATTATAATATGCAAATGAATTAAAGACAGAACTCTTGTTATACTCTCTCCCTCTCCCCCACAGGGAACGTGTGCTTCCATATCACACAGATTCCCTGTATTCACTGCTCAGGAGCAGACACTCCGTCCAGGGTAGTTTATAAAGGATGAGAATGGCTTTCCCAGTCTCCCAACCTCAGATTATTTACCCACCATAATGTTACCCGGAGCCTGTGAGAGCTAAATATCAAAGTCTAAATGGGGGCTGGGGCAAAATGGAGCGTACAAATGGCTGACCTCTTCTCTAGCACAAGCAACGTCTCAGTCATAGGGTCCTCATTCAATATGCCAACATCTCCCCCAGCTTCAAAACTGGGGCAAATAACAGCAGCATATTTACCAGGGAAAGGGTATCTGATTGAAATTAGTCAGGTTTTCCTTCAAAAAACATGTTGCTGGGGTTTTTTTTTTTTTTTGCACCTAGGAGACTTTATTAAATAACCCCCCAAAACAGCACAGCCTTACAGGCATATAATCTGTGTCAGTTGTAAAATGTTTCATTAGCACATTTTGCTTCCTTTTGACACAAACACTGCAAAATAAACATTGTCGGATATAAAAGCTTACTTTTCTGGTGCTGTTTATTGCACTTGCTTTGCAACCAGGAGATTTTAATAAATAGCACCTATAACATTTTGTTTTGTTTTGTTTACAGTGGGCCACAACAAAGATGGCTGCCTCTATTAAATCTTCCTTCAAGTATAGGAAACATTCCAGTGCTGTATGTGTATGTGTGTGTGTTTGTTTTTGTGCTTGCCTATTGTTAACTCATTCTGGCCCGTATTACTGAGAGGCGTTGTGCCATCAGACACCTTATCGCCCATTCACTTGACTGGACCATAGCACCATTTAGTAAAACTAGCTCTAAATATGGTTACGTATACACATACCAGCAAATCTAAGGACAATATTTCGGAACAATTAGGAGACATGAGCTTTCAAATTGACTCCAGTAAGGATGAGGGCAACAGAGCACATACGTTTGACTTTGCTTATACAGTTTTTGTGAAACACTCATTTTTTTCCCATTGTGCCGCGCGCATAAACGCCAAATTATTTCCCCCCCACCCCCCCAAAAACACAAACTGTTATTTAATAACAGGGTGAAGTGAAAGGGTCATTCTCGGTTTTGTAATCCTACTGCTGTTATGTTGTGCTGTGCAACATTTTGCTACATATAGACTATTTTATAGAAAAAAAATAAAAAGCTAGAAGAATATTTATTATTATCAATATTAAAGCAATAGTGCATTGAAGAAGGGATGAGACATTAGAAATTGTGTAACTGCTTAGATTCACATTTCGTGGATTTTTTTGTACTTTATTTATAACTAATAAATTGAATTGCATTGCTAACTACCTTGCTGGTTGTTTGGTTTATATTTGACGTGCTTTTTTTTTTTTGCAGGCCTGTAAAGTATGGGGCCCAGCCACCCTGAGAAAATAAACATTTACATTGTTAGTTAGCAGGAGCAGAGGTGGCGACTGTCCCTCTGCCTACACAACGTTTCGGGGGCTAACCTCTTCGTCAGGCGGAGTTACCGAACTTCTCCCAGCAAAGAGGTTCGCTCCCGAAATGTGCTACGTTATTTCCACATTTTCTGCATGAATAAAGTATCGTTGAAATGTCTTCTCGACTCTCTGATGATTTGACCCGAGTGCCACGGATTGTCCGTTCTTTAACAGGTTGCATTCGATATTGTATTGGATCTCTTTAATGATACGTTGTGTTTAAAAGTACACCGTGTATCTGCTGAGTGCACCGTAAAACAAAGGTGGGGAAAGACTAAGGAGCTTCTAAAGACAATTTGAAATTGCCCCTAATATTTATTAGTTTACAGCCAAAATAAGACCTTGGAGACCATCCTTTTGTTGTACAATACAAATTGTTCACCCAGCTTACATATACCTTGTTGTTCATGGCACTCACACTATGGCCGTACTATTTTGTAGAAGCTTTCAAGGTGACCTGGGAGAAAGGCAAAGTCAATCAGAAGCAGCAGGCATAGGGTCTTTCTGCTACCGTGAATATTGTACTTAATTTGGGAGTAAAGCATTAGCATAGAGCATAGAAATAGAGTTCTCAACTCCAGTCCACCAAGACCCCTCAACAGGTCACGTTTTCAGGGATATTCTGAAAACCTGACCTGTTGGGGGTGGTCTTGAGGACTGGAGTTGAGAACCTCTGGGGTATTGTGGAGAGGAACTGGATGACCAGACAATGAGAACTAAATGACCAGACAGTGAGAACTGGATGACCAGACAGTGAGAACTGGATGACCAGACAGTGAGAACTGGATGACCAGACAGTGAGAACTGGATGACCAGACAGTGAAACATCAAATTTACTTCCATAATAATGTGTTAATTCGTTTGAGTTCCTGAGATAATGTTGGTAGAAAATAGCAGTGCTGTAGAGTCTTCTTATTTATATTTCCCAACTCAAAACTGATGCAAAACTAATGCAACAAGTGCACCATACTGATGAGATTTGCGCTCATGAGATGTTGGTGCGTAATGCCCTGTGACACCGGGATCCCGAATGACGTGAAAAAAAGATCAATGGGCAAAAAAGTTGTTGGAAGAAGAAATGGCGGCAACAAGACAAATCTGAAAGATGTGAGACAACAGAAAGCAACGTAAAGAGTGTGTGGAGGCGAGACTAAAGCAGATGTGTAGGGTAGACAGGTTATCCGAAGGGTGTGTGGGGATAGTGGGATACATGTATGATGTGTGAAGACAGCAGTGTATAGGTCAGGTGGAGGCGGAGAGCTGTGTTTATCTACGTTGTGAGGGTACAGAAGGGCATGTGTAAGATGTGTGTTTGTTTCTAAAACAAACCGTGCCATCCAAAGGTGGCAAACTGACCCAGGCCCAACGTGTCTGAGCCAAGAGAAGGTGAAAAGAAAGGATCCATCCTCTTCATGTTTAGCAACAGCAGAGATGCTGAAGAATGTGTGGGATGTGCAAAATAATCAAAAGCGGCGCTCAGTGTTAGTGATAATGTAAATAATTCAACACGGGTCCTTCAAAATATAAGGACTCAAGTGCACAAGTGATATGGGTGTCTCTAAACAACACAATAGTGCAAATAAGGTGTTGGTAATATAACACAATAAAGTGAATATAATATATTTAGATTATAATAGGCAAAAAAGGCAAAAAAAAGTGAATATATGAATATACTCCTCCACTCAGACCCGGGAACTGGATATGTCTCGCAATACCCACAACAACTTGTATTCACACAGCAGGGGAGCGGGGACATGTACCATGGAGAAGGAAGACAGACAAAACCATCATGGAGTAGTACAGCAAGGATAGGGGACATGTCCCCCTCTCCCCTGCTGTGTGAATACAAATAGAATGTGTGGGGACAGCAGGGATCACATAGAATGTGTGGGGACAGCAGGGATTACATAGAATGTGTGGGGACAGCAGGGATCACATAGAATGTGTGGGGACAGCAGGGATCACATAGAATGTGTGTTGGGGACAGCAGGGATCACACAGAATGTTTGGGGACAGCAAGGATTACATAGAATGTGTGTTGGGGACAGCAGGGATCACACAGAATGTTTGGGGACAGCAAGGATTACATAGAATGTGTGGTGGGGACAGCAGGGATGACATAGAATGTGTGGGGACTGCAGGGATGACATAGAATGTGTGGGGACAGCAGGGATGACATATAATGTGTGGGGACAGCAGGGATGACATATAATGTGTGGTGGGGACAGCAGGGATGACATATAATGTGTGGTGGGGACAGCAGGGATGACAATGTGTGGTGGGGACAGCAGGGATTACATAGAATGTGTGGGGAAAGCATGGATCACACAGAATGTTTGGGGACAGCAAGGATTACATAGAATGTGTGGTGGGGACAGCAGGGATGACATAGAATGTGTGGGGACAGCAGGGATCACATAGAAAGTGTGAGGACAGCAGGGATGACATATAATGTGTGGGGACAGCAGGGATGACATATAATGTGTGGGGACAGCAGGGATGACATATAATGTGTGGTGGGGACAGCAGGGATGACATATAATGTGTGGTGGGGACAGCAGGGATGACATAATGTGTGGTGGGGACAGCAGGGATTACATAGAATGTGTGGGGAAAGCATGGATCACATAGAATGTGTGGGGACAGCAGGGATTACATAGAATGTGTGGGGACAGCAGGGATTACATAGAATGTGTGGGGACAGCAGGGATTACATAGAATGTGTGGGGACAGCAGGGATTACATAGAATGTGTGGGGACAGCAGGGATCACATAGAATGTGTGGGGACAGCAGGGATGACACAGAATGTGTGGGGACAGCAGGGATTACATAGAATATGTGGGGACAGCAGGGATTACATAGAATGTGTGGGGACACCAGGGATCACATAGAATGTGTGGGGACAGCAGGGATCACATAGAATGTGTGGGGACAGCAGGGATCACATAGAATGTGTGGGGACAGCAGGGATGACACAGAATGTGTGGGGACAGCAGGGATTACATAGAATATGCGGGGACAGCAGGGATTACATAGAATGTGTGGGGACAGCAGGGATGACACAGAATGTGTGGGGACAGCAGGGATTACATAGAAAATGTGGGGATAGCAGGGATTACATAGAATGTGTGGGGACACCAGGGATCACATAGAATGTGTGGGGACAGCAGGGATCACATAGAATGTGTGGGGACAGCAGGGATCACATAGAATGTGTGGGGACAGCAGGGATGACACAGAATGTGTGGGGACAGCAGGGATTACATAGAATATGCGGGGACAGCAGGGATTACATAGAAAGTGTGGGGACAGCAGGGATTAAATAGAATGTGTGGGGACAGCAGGGATCACATAGAATGTGTGGGGACAGCAAGGATTACGTAGAATGTGTGGGGACAGCAGGGATTACATAGAATGTGTGGGGACAGCAGGGATGACACAGAATGTGTGGGGACAGCAGGGATTACATAGAAAGTGTGGGGATAGCAGGGATTACATAGAATGTGTGGGGACACCAGGGATCACATAGAATGTGTGGGGACAGCAGGGATCACATAGAATGTGTGGGGACAGCAGGGATCACATAGAATGTGTGGGGACAGCAGGGATGACACAGAATGTGTGGGGACAGCAGGGATTACATAGAATATGCGGGGACAGCAGGGATTACATAGAATGTGTGGGGACAGCAGGGATTACATAGAATGTGTGGGGACAGCAGGGATCACATAGAATGTGTGGGGACAGCAGGGATTACATAGAATGTGTGGGGACAGCGGGGATCACATAGAATGTGTGGGGACAGCGGGGATCACATAGAATGTGTGGGGACAGCAGGGATGACACAGAATGTGTGGGGACAGCAGGGATCACATAGAATGTGTGGGGACAGCATGGATTACATAGAATGTGTGGGGACAGCAGGGATTACATAGAATGTGTGGGGACAGCAGGGATTACATAGAATGTGTGGGGACAGCAGGGATGACAGAGAATGTGTGGGGACAGCAGGGATGACAGAGAATGTGTGGGGACAGCAGGGATGACAGAGAATGTGTGGGGACAGCAGGGATTACATAGAATGTGTGGGGACAGCAGGGATTACATAAAATGTGTGGGGACAGCAGGGATTACATAGAATGTGTGGGGACAGCAGGGATTACATAGAATGTGTGGGGACAGCAGGGATCACATAGAATGTGTGGGGACAGCAGGGATTACATAGAATGTGTGGGGACAGCAGTGATTACATAGAATGTGTGGGGACAGCAGGGATTACATAGAATGTGTGGGGACAGCAGGGATTACATAGAATGTGTGGGGATAGCAGGGATTACATAGAATGTGTGGGGACAGCAGGGATTACATAGAATGTGTGGGGATAGCAGGGATTACATAGAATGTGTGGTGGGGACAGCAGGGATGACATAGAATGTGTGGGGACAGCAGGGATCACATAGAATGTGTGGGGACAGCAGGGATTACATAGAATGTGTGGGGACAGCAGGAATCACATAGAATGTGTGGGGACAGCAGGGATGACACAGAATGTGTGGGGACAGCAGGGATTACATAGAATATGCGGGGACAGCAGGGATTACATAGAATGTGTGGGGACAGCAGGGATGACACAGAATGTGTGGGGACAGCAGGGATTACATAGAAAATGTGGGGATAGCAGGGATTACATAGAATGTGTGGGGACACCAGGGATCACATAGAATGTGTGGGGACAGCAGGGATCACATAGAATGTGTGGGGACAGCAGGGATCACATAGAATGTGTGGGGACAGCAGGGATGACACAGAATGTGTGGGGACAGCAGGGATTACATAGAATATGCGGGGACAGCAGGGATTACATAGAAAGTGTGGGGACAGCAGGGATTAAATAGAATGTGCGGGGACAGCAGGGATCACATAGAATGTGTGGGGACAGCAAGGATTACGTAGAATGTGTGGGGACAGCAGGGATTACATAGAATGTGTGGGGACAGCAGGGATGACACAGAATGTGTGGGGACAGCAGGGATTACATAGAAAGTGTGGGGATAGCAGGGATTACATAGAATGTGTGGGGACACCAGGGATCACATAGAATGTGTGGGGACAGCAGGGATCACATAGAATGTGTGGGGACAGCAGGGATTACATAGAATGTGTGGGGACAGCAGGGATTAAATAGAATGTGTGGGGACAGCAGGGATTACATAGAATGTGTGGGGACAGCGGGGATCACATAGAATGTGTGGGGACAGCGGGGATCACATAGAATGTGTGGGGACAGCAGGGATGACACAGAATGTGTGGGGACAGCAGGGATCACATAGAATGTGTGGGGACAGCATGGATTACATAGAATGTGTGGGGACAGCAGGGATTACATAGAATGTGTGGGGACAGCAGGGATTACATAGAATGTGTGGGGACAGCAGGGATGACAGAGAATGTGTGGGGACAGCAGGGATCACAGAGAATGTGTGGGGACAGCAGGGATGACAGAGAATGTGTGGGGACAGCAGGGATTACATAGAATGTGTGGGGACAGCAGGGATTACATAAAATGTGTGGGGACAGCAGGGATTACATAGAATGTGTGGGGACAGCAGGGATTACATAGAATGTGTGGGGACAGCAGGGATCACATAGAATGTGTGGGGACAGCAGGGATTACATAGAATGTGTGGGGACAGCAGTGATTACATAGAATGTGTGGGGACAGCAGGGATTACATAGAATGTGTGGGGACAGCATGGATTACATAGAATGTGTGGGGATAGCAGGGATTACATAGAATGTGTGGGGACAGCAGGGATTACATAGAATGTGTGGGGATAGCAGGGATTACATAGAATGTGTGGTGGGGACAGCAGGGATGACATAGAATGTGTGGGGACAGCAGGGATCACATAGAATGTGTGGGGACAGCAGGGATTACATAGAATGTGTGGGGACAGCAGGAATCACATAGAATGTGTGGGGACAGCAGGCATTACATAGAATGTGTGGGGACAGCAGGGATCACATAGAATGTGTGGGGACAGCAGGGATTACATAGAATGTGTGGGGACAGCAGGGATCACATAGAATGTGTGGGGACAGCAGGGATCACATAGAATGTGTGGGGACAGCAGGGATTACATAGAATGTGTGGGGACAGCAGGAATCACATAGAATGTGTGGGGACAGCAGGGATTACATAGAATGTGTGGGGACAGCAGGGATCACATAGAATGTGTGGGGACAGCAGGAATCACATAGAATGTGTGGGGACAGCAGGGATTACATAGAATGTGTGGGGACAGCAGGGATCACAGAGAATGTGTGGGGACAGCAGGGATTACAGAGAATGTGTGGGGACAGCAGGGATTACATAGAATGTGTGGGGACAGCAGGGATCACATAGAATGTGTGGGGACAGCAGGGATCACATAGAATGTGTGGGGACAGCAGGGATGACACAGAATGTGTGGGGACAGCAGGGATCACATAGAATGTGTGGGGACAGCAGGGATTACATAGAATGTGTGGGGACAGCAGTGATTACATAGAATGTGTGGGGACAGCAGGGATTACATAGAATGTGTGGGGACAGCAGGGATTACATAGAATGTGTGGGGACAGCAGGGATTACATAGAATGTGTGGGGACAGCAGGGATTACATAGAATGTGTGGGGATAGCAGGGATTACATAGAATGTGTGGTGGGGACAGCAGGGATGACATAGAATGTGTGGGGACAGCAGGGATCACATAGAATGTGTGGGGACAGCAGGGATTACATAGAATGTGTGGGGACAGCAGGAATCACATAGAATGTGTGGGGACAGCAGGGATGACACAGAATGTGTGGGGACAGCAGGGATTACATAGAATATGCGGGGACAGCAGGGATTACATAGAATGTGTGGGGACAGCAGGGATGACACAGAATGCGTGGGGACAGCAGGGATTACATAGAAAATGTGGGGATAGCAGGGATTACATAGAATGTGTGGGGACACCAGGGATCACATAGAATGTGTGGGGACAGCAGGGATCACATAGAATGTGTGGGGACAGCAGGGATCACATAGAATGTGTGGGGACAGCAGGGATGACACAGAATGTGTGGGGACAGCAGGGATTACATAGAATATGCGGGGACAGCAGGGATTACATAGAAAGTGTGGGGACAGCAGGGATTAAATAGAATGTGCGGGGACAGCAGGGATCACATAGAATGTGTGGGGACAGCAAGGATTACGTAGAATGTGTGGGGACAGCAGGGATTACATAGAATGTGTGGGGACAGCAGGGATGACACAGAATGTGTGGGGACAGCAGGGATTACATAGAAAGTGTGGGGATAGCAGGGATTACATAGAATGTGTGGGGACACCAGGGATCACATAGAATGTGTGGGGACAGCAGGGATCACATAGAATGTGTGGGGACAGCAGGGATTACATAGAATGTGTGGGGACAGCAGGGATCACATAGAATGTGTGGGGACAGCAGGGATTACATAGAATGTGTGGGGACAGCGGGGATCACATAGAATGTGTGGGGACAGCGGGGATCACATAGAATGTGTGGGGACAGCAGGGATGACACAGAATGTGTGGGGACAGCAGGGATCACATAGAATGTGTGGGGACAGCATGGATTACATAGAATGTGTGGGGACAGCAGGGATTACATAGAATGTGTGGGGACAGCAGGGATTACATAGAATGTGTGGGGACAGCAGGGATGACAGAGAATGTGTGGGGACAGCAGGGATTACACAGAATGTGTGGGGACAGCAGGGATTACATAAAATGTGTGGGGACAGCAGGGATTACATAGAATGTGTGGGGACAGCAGGGATTACATAGAATGTGTGGGGACAGCAGGGATCACATAGAATGTGTGGGGACAGCAGGGATTACATAGAATGTGTGGGGACAGCAGGGATCACATAGAATGTGTGGGGACAGCATGGATTACATAGAATGTGTGGGGACAGCAGGGATTACATAGAATGTGTGGGGACAGCATGGATTACATAGAATGTGTGGGGATATCAGGGATTACATAGAATGTGTGGGGACAGCAGGGATTACATAGAATGTGTGGGGATAGCAGGGATTACATAGAATGTGTGGTGGGGACAGCAGGGATGACATAGAATGTGTGGGGACAGCAGGGATCACATAGAATGTGTGGGGACAGCAGGGATTACATAGAATGTGTGGGGACAGCAGGAATCACATAGAATGTGTGGGGACAGCAGGGATTACATAGAATGTGTGGGGACAGCAGGGATCACATAGAATGTGTGGGGACAGCAGGGATTACATAGAATGTGTGGGGACAGCAGGGATCACATAGAATGTGTGGGGACAGCAGGGATCACATAGAATGTGTGGGGACAGCAGGGATTACATAGAATGTGTGGGGACAGCAGGAATCACATAGAATGTGTGGGGACAGCAGGGATTACATAGAATGTGTGGGGACAGCAGGGATCACATAGAATGTGTGGGGACAGCAGGAATCACATAGAATGTGTGGGGACAGCAGGGATTACATAGAATGTGTGGGGACAGCAGGGATCACAGAGAATGTGTGGGGACAGCAGGGATTACAGAGAATGTGTGGGGACAGCAGGGATTACATAGAATGTGTGGGGACAGCAGGGATCACATAGAATGTGTGGGGACAGCAGGGATCACATAGAATGTGTGGGGACAGCAGGGATTACAAAGAATGTGTGGGGACAGCAGGAATCACATAGAATGTGTGGGGACAGCAGGAATCACATAGAATGTGTGGGGACAGCATGGATCACATAGAATGTGTGGGGACAGCAGGGATTACAAAGAATGTGTGGGGACAGCAGGGATTACAAAGAATGTGTGGGGACAGCAGGGATTACATAGAATGTGTGGGGACAGCAGGGATTACATAGAATGTGTGGGGACAGCAGGGATTACATAGAATGTGTGGGGACAGCAGGGATCACAGAGAATGTGTGGGGACAGCAGGGATAACAGAGAATGTGTGGGGACAGCAGGGATGACAGAGAATGTGTAGGGACAGCAGGGATCACAGAGAATGTGTGGGGACAGCAGGGATTACAGAGAATGTGTGGGGACAGCAGGGATTACAAAGAATGTGTGGGGACAGCAGGGATTACAAAGAATGTGTGGGGACAGCAGGGATTACATAGAATGTGTGGGGACAGCAGGGATTACATAGAATGTGTGGGGACAGCAGGGATGACAGAGAATGTGTGGGGACAGCAGGGATTACATAGAATGTGTGGGGACAGCAGGGATCACAGAGAATGTGTGGGGACAGCAGGGATCACAGAGAATGTGTGGGGACAGCAGGGATGACAGAGAATGTGTGGGGACAGCAGGGATCACAGAGAATGTGTGGGGACAGCAGGGATTACAGAGAATGTGTGGGGACAGCAGGGATTACAAAGAATGTGTGGGGACAGCAGGGATTACATAGAATGTGTGGGGACAGCAGTTTAGCTAATTACTTATCAGTGTGTGGATTGTATTGATGTACATATTAAAGGGGGAAAAATATATATTTTTTAAAAACGCACCTTGAACTGCTGCTTTAAGTTCCCGCACTAACATTAATGGACCTTTGTGTATATGCAAAGTTATAATGCCTATTTTGCCTGTCACTATCACTAAAAAACATTATAGGTAACAATGCTCTTGGTGGGAGGGAACACAGCTTTATGGCAGGGGTGCGCAAACTAGGGGGCGCCGCGGTTACAGAGGCCCCGCGCTCTTCCCCAAGGCATTTAAATGAAATGCCAGTGGAGCATGCGCGAGGCCTCAGTAACTTCTCTTACCTGCTCTCAGGCGATGTGTCGCCACGACAACGCGGCATCAAATGGCAACGCATTGCCATGGCAACGCCACGGCACATAACGTTGTGATGTCATATGACGCTGCTGCAGCCAGAGAGCAGGTAAGGAGGGGGGGGGAGCGAGAGCAGGGGGGGGGAGCGAGAGCAGGGGGGGGGGACCGAGAGCAGGGGGGGGGGGGAGCAAACGGGGGCGTGGACAGAAAAGTTTGCACACCCCTGCTTTATGGTATGCAATTGTCCATTGAAGATACACCCTAAATGTTACTGTGACATTAAGTTAGGTTACCATCACGTTAAGTCACCTAATGGAGCTTTGGGGAGCTGGGACCAAGCGAGCGGGAATTAGCATCCATAGTAATTGAGATTTTGGGGCACATTATTTAGGGGCAAAATACAGTTTTCTAAAAGAAAAGAAAAAATAACAAGCAGGGAAAAACTAGAGAGATTAAAACAGACAGCCGGAGAAAACGGTACAAATAAGCATGCACAGGGACTGCCCCATTACAAGTTCTGCAGCAGCCAGAAGCGCTTGTAACACATTAAAAAGCAATTATAGAATTGAGCTAACTCCTTTGCTACCAATTGGCACTAAGAGACATTGCTCTGCAATGCGATCCCGCCGCCTCTGCTAGCGATTGGGGTTAGGGATTCTCAACAAGCGTGAGATTTGCCTCTGGCAGTAACCCATTTCCGTGCATAGCGATCTCAGGACAGTGCGTTCCCCAGCGGCGCTGCACTGCAGACACATTGCCTACAGTTAACATTGCGCTTTTTTCGGCTGTGTTCAGCAATCAGGGGACAGAGAGACTGCAGACAATTAGTAGTCTCTCTCTGCAGCAGGGAGTGTGCGTTCTCAACAGAAGCACTGCTAGGCCAATTTACAGAGCAGATCAATACTTTTGACAAAATGAGCCGCTTGGAGTAGAGCTTATCGTACAGCATAATGTACTGCACACATATAGAGATTAAAAAGTTCTATTTGTCAAGCTCTGAATATTAGTGACATTATGTATTCACCAGGTACCCAGACATTCTGCAATGCGGTAAACATGGGGTGAGAGGACATAATAAAATATACAAAATATGATCATGTTTGCACACTGATGTAACAGGAAATTACTGTAGGACCAATAAAGCAGCAACACATTAGCATGTTTTTCTTATTTGTATATGTAAAGCCTGTGACAATGTATAATTCTAAATTCTAACTTAAACTGGCAATCGTTTGATGCTCCTGTTACAAATCTGTAAAAATCCTGATTGTGTATCTAGCCATGTCTCCGCCTCCGTCAATCCTTCAGTCAGTGCAACTCAACAGCTACAATGTAACATTATGTATTGTTACAGTTTACAGTTCAAACTGCTGGTAACATTGGCATCAAATTATCACCAACAGGAAAGTGATGTGGCACTACTTTGAGGTGGGCTAAAACCTGCTATGGAAATCAAAGGATGCGTTAAAACTCATTAAAAATGGCATTCGGAGTTGAACAAAAAATACAAAAATAAAACAGTCACTATTATCTAATACTACAGAACTAATATATTTAAACAAACAAACATAAGATTTCACATGTTTTGCTGCCTTAAACACAGGTGTTTGCTATTAAATGTACCCAGAGAAGCCTGAAACGCATTGTAGCAGAATGCGATGTAAAACTGGTGGAATCAGTACATACTGTATGCAGGTTAGGCTTCTCACCATAGCCTTTATAAAGCAGCATAACCATAGTGTAAGCCAAGTGGTCGCAAACTTTTTTCCTGCGCCACCCTGACTGCAGTTCCCATCTCGCTGTGCTCCCCCCCCCCCCCCTCCAACCCCACTTACCTCGGCTCCGGCGTCATGAAGTCACGTTTCTATAGCAACGTGACGTCACATGACCTCGCGGCGTCTTAAGAAGTCACCAGAGGCAAGGTATGTGAGGTTTACAGTGGCCTTTTCCGCTTCCCCGGCACTTAATTTAAGTGGGGCCTCTGTAAATCCTGCGCCCCCCTGCAGTCAGTCTTGCACCCCCCCTGGGGGTCGCGCCCCCCCCAGTTTGCGCACCGCTGGAATAAGCAGATCTAGTGATGGAATTCACCAAGTGCCGATGTGGCATAAACACCCTGATCCGGCGTTAAACGCAATGGTTTAAACAGCAGTTAATGCCAGATCGGGGTACGACACCCAGCATCGGCATTTCAAGAATCCCCCCCCCCCCCCCCCCCCTTTGTACTAAGTCAATTTTGGAGCAATTCTATGCACCAAACAGTTTGTCAGTTTTTCTCCTTTCGGTCTATGCACAAGGATTAGCCACGTTTACGGTGGTGTTAAACTCTCTGCCTTGTAACAATCTGCACCAGATACAAGATCCGGTTCATTTTATTTTTAAAGGAAGATGAATGTAAAATGTCTTAGTATTTTTCTTTTAGTATCTAACACAAATAGACGCCACACGTCTCACTCACAGTGGAACTAGTCGTTAATGACGCTTAAACTAATATTTAAAAGGTTTTGAGCAAACTGTTTAAAATGTATCCATTGAAAATGATGAGTTGGGCATTTAATAATTAGACAGCAAAAACATGGACTTCCAAAGGATGAAATGGCAACTATTGAATATAAGCTCAAACCAGATAACAATTATAGGGCCCATATTTACTGAGTGCTTCTCAAAAAGGAGACTTTTCGCCACCAAGACACCTTATAGCCTATTCACTCGAATGGGCTGTAGAGGGTCTTCCAGCGCTAGAAGGTGTTTTATGGAATAGCACCATTTAGTGAATATGGGCCATAATCTGCGTCCTAAACACAGCATAAAAAGGGAAAGAAAATTAATATCTGTAGATAGCATCACAAAACCTGTTAAAAATGTACAAAAAGAGATTTATTAACCTTTGAAGATATGTTGAATTAGGTTAACCTTGAGTGTCATTGGCGTAAGTAACACAGTGCATTCAATAAATTAAAAGATGTGTAAAAGGGCATGTGTTGTAATTTCCCTTCCACCTAGCAAGCTCCATGCTTATGGGACAGTTTGGCTCAGATCATTGATCCGTCTCTTCCATTGGCATGTTATTTATTCTTGGCAGATGAATATGTAGAATGAATGTTTCCGCTCTCTGGCGACGTGTGCTTTAAAGAAGTCCCAGAGAACGCTGCGCTGTTCACAAAGGTAATGATTGCGCAGAACTAAAAATAAATACATCGAGAGCCAGGCAAGATTCATCATGCAGGACTACAGTGTAACACGCCCTTCTACTGGAAGAAGCTGGCCATTCACTGATAGCTCAGTGCCCTGCTTATCATGTGGTCTACTTCTGGCCAAACGTACGTTTGGAACGCATGCCAAATAAGGCATTTAATACAGGAAGAAATGGAGCCTAAATGATCTAGCTAAAAGATGGGTCAATCAATAGATCTTTATCCCAATCCCAAGCTACCGTATGTGCGCAGAGTGTAAAGCACTTATCTCAATGGGCCTATTAACAGCAATATATCGAGCAAAACATGGTAGTGTATATTGTTGTTGAATGCTGTTATTTCCCATCAGGATAGTAGGTGGCTAATACATTTCAAAACACACACACATATATCTATATATATATATATATAAATGCAAATATAACTGTATGCTCATCTGCATGTCTTAGGCAGGTCTGCAACCCCGCCTTTCCCCATTATCACCCAGCACACAGCACTTCCACTGCAGCAAGGGATTCTGGGAAATGACATGCAAATGAGCACACAGTGCCACTTTTTGCTTCAAAAACCATTTTTAACATGGTTCC
>NC_134483.1:30993766-31051266 GCF_040206685.1 Ascaphus truei
TCAGCGCTACAATGCTGTTTTTTTCCATTTCCATCTTTAATCATTGACATAATGCTTCCGCGAGATCCCTTAACAGAAGAAAAGTCAAACATTTCTGCTCTCTAAAACTACAATGAATTTGCCACGGATGTAATATAAATAATATGGGACGAAGATCCCTGCTGTGAAGGCCCGTCACGCAGAGAAAGGGTTAATACCACCAGCTGTTGTGGTACAAATGACGGTGTATTTAAAATAAATTCACGAAGATTCGATTCATCTCATCTTTGTACCACCTCTGAATATAAAAATGTGTAAGTACACTGTAAATATATAAAATAATTTATGTAATAAGTAATAAAACACATGGCAAGTGGATGCAAGTGAATAGTGCTGGGCTCTGTTCATTGTATGGGAGGCTCATGGAAGGTCTTTAGTATCTTGGGAACAGTTCTCTCCAGATCTGACCATCTCCCCTTTTCTTGTCGAGCCACTTGCCGCAAGGGAATATGGTGGTCACGCCTGTTGCAGAATTAGTCACCTCTACCCTCTCCAGCAGCCATCCTGGATTGACGCCACTGTTGTCATGCTCGACTTTCACTTTCTTCATCTCGCCAAGGTCCAGGGCCTCAATGTAAAACCGGTTGGTTTTGCCGCGCTCAAACAGGTTGCGCATTTTCTGCTTCAGAGTGTGCTGTCCCGAATCTCCGTTAGACCCGTACATGGTGATGGAGACGTTGGCATCTGTTCCCGACCCCTTTTCGAAACCAGTGACCACAATGACCTCATACTTCACTGGTACCAAGCTGCGGGCTCGGCTGGCAAAGCTCTCTATGATCTTGGCACACTCAAAGACTTTGTTATCATCTCTCTTGATACGGAGGGGCACCTTGGCATTGCAGTTAAAAATATATCTGGGAAATGAAACATGAATGTATAAGTCAACAGTTACAACATCTATGCTTTAATAATGCAAATAATATGAACGCAAGGTAGGATATGTATAACCAGTTTGTTTTCCCATGCTTAAATCTGCCAGTTTCAGAGCACAGGGAAGTCGAAAAGTAGTCATGAGTCTGGTTTAAATTCCAGTTTCAGCTCTTGTGGCTTTGACCCAGATTTACAGAAGGACGCCTTAGCACACCTCATGGCCCATTCATTTGAATTGGCTTTACGGTACCTCAAGGCTCAGTACTGTTCAGCAAGTCTGGGCCCCAGGCACAATTTTTTTAGATTGTAAGCTCTACAGGGCAGGTACATACAGATCAAGTAAGACTTACTGGCTTCGGTGCCGTTACCACGAGTGGTCATGTGACTGTAGTGGTGGGGGTACTGAAGGATTAATGCTGTGGTGGGTGCCATTCACAAGCAGCGCGATCGTGGCAGACACTCTCCCCGGCACCGTGGACTTTTACTTCTTTGTCCACAGCGCCGAGGACAGCAAGTCTTGCTACATCTGTATGCCTGAAAAATTCCACGTGCAGCCCCTACATAGGCAGCAAAGCTACAAGATAACCAATATTTCAATGGTCGTGGTGGTGACATCGGGGCTCAAATTCAGAGGCCACGGTCTCAAAACCAAAGCCACACAAGCAGTTCCTTCTCCTATTTCTCATGTCAATCCCGGATTGTAATGTAAACATGCTATACATGTGGACTAGCAGAATCACCTAAAACAAGTCAATGCAGTTATCCCGCCACTCACTTGTTGCCGAGCTCGGTCTCTGTGATGGTAATCTCCTTCACGTGCCAGTATGAATCTGGCTTTGGAGTGAATTTCCTTCCATCTTTAGGACAATGACCCACACAGAGTGCAGCAATGTCACCAACGTTCTTGGAGGAAAATTTAAATTCATCCGTTGCACCCCTGCAAATAATAACAGCACAGTCATTTCAGTTACCTTTAAACAAGCTTTTCATTAGAATTCTGCTTTTTTTTTGTGTTATGGTACTTTATTGGAATTTGTGTCATGTGATATGTCACGGGAGACCAGGACTTTTAACACTTTTATACCGGGACCTTTCACTAGGCAAAACACAGTAGTGGAATAAACTGTAGTCTATTCGGGTAAACCCGCGTACACACAATGAATAGACAAAATACAGACAAAAACACACTTACTGGGGGTGAAATCTTTGCTAAAATAGGTGCCGGGCTTACCCTGACCGGGATATACACCCGGGCTTCCTGGTCCTCTTTTCGGCTAGAAGCTCTAGCTACGACCGCTGCGTTCTAAAACGAGAACTTGGACCTCGCGTCTGACTTAGCCTCAGCTAGGCTGGCTTTCTTAGCTCCAAAAATTAAGCCGGTTGCTCTGCTATTCGTAACAGAGCAACTTTGAAAAGCCTGCCTTTGCATCACTGGCCCAAGTCACAGGATAGTCTGGTTCTCTGACTGGGGCTTCTCCTTACATACCTTCCGCTGTTCTATGTTCAGCATGGAGGTAGGAGGAGCGACCAATCAGAGCGTGGGAATTCTTCCCCGCCAGCCAATAGGAATAGGGGCTCGTCCTTTGGCTGACGTCAGAGGAGGGGGAGTGCCAAGCCGGCTTGGGACATATGAATTGACTAATAGGAACTGCACCGACATTCTGCCGCTTCCCCAGTCAACCAATTGCCACCTACTGGGCAGGCTCCACTTAGTTTGGCAAACCAGAGTGTCCTCCCTGAAGGGGGTCTCTGTTCTCCGGACCCAGTACTCTGCACCACCCGGCCACTTAGCACCCCGACACCTTTCAAAATCCTGTCTCCTCTATGAACAGACTTCGTGGCACCTATATGGATGCCCGGGCTGACTGAATAGACATTTATAGTACAGTAGAGGCAACGTTTATTCTAACATTTGCCGTAAACTAGCCGGGTTACATTCTGGGTATGTGCTGGGTATGTGCTGGGTATGTTCTGGGCTAGTTTGAGGCACGTTTAAGATATTTCTGCATTGACTAACGACCCATAGGATTAACACAGCAGGGATCCCTGGCAGTCCAATTCAGTTTGAATGGGACTGCCAGGGACCCCCGCTGTTAATCTGATAGGCCATTAATCAATGCAGAAATGCTGGGGCTAGTTTAAGGAAAGTTTAAGGCATGTATTCAGAATGTACCTGGGTGTACCTGGGTATTTTGGGGAATTGCCACTGGTTTTTGTTCAAATAAGAGTTGCCTCTACTGTAAATGCACCAAACATTATAAAACATATTTTATACATGTTATAACTTGGGGAGACTCATAACTATGTGGCACATAGGACTGGGATATCTGGTTTCGAAAACCAGGAGTCTGGGGGAAACTGGGCAGCCCCGTTGTAATTCAACCTGGGAACCAGCAAATCATGCCTGCACGCCGGGGAGCATTAGGGGACTCTCACATTGGCTACAGACACGCGCCGCGGACCGGAAGTGACGCGACGGGAGAGAGATCCAAGCGGAGGAGGGGGTGAGAGCCCATAAGCTACACTCGCTTTAACTATGTGCCTATATTTTATGTTGAAAATGTAAGTGTATTTCCACCAGTTTTTATTAGATAAAGAGTTTTGTTATTACGCACTATATCCGATTTCTCTCCACATCCTACGACACACGACCCCTGCATGCCCTGAGGGATATCTCCACATTGAAGGAAGACCTGCTCATTGAAAACACCTTTGCCACTGATTTTAGAGATGCATTTATTTGTTTGAAAGAATGTGAGTTCAAAATCTAAAGACTCTAAGACACTGTTTATACGTTATTGCACTATATTACTTATTTTCTTTCCCACATATATTCCATGTATTGCGCTCCCCTATCGTTTACCAATTCTACATCAGGTATGGCAGGAAATACAGAAACAGAAGATATTACATGCAGTACAGTATTACAGATAGATATTATCTAGTTACATAGATAATGAGAGGAAGTGAGTTGTTATGACAGGGTGGATGCTGACAGGTTAGTGGGACAATTAACAGAGAAGGCATAAGAGGCTGATCTCATCTCCTTAGTGGACTAATACACCGTCCAATGAAAATCCCATCACTTACTTAGCAAATCTTCTCTTTTTGGAGGAGTTTTCCAGTAGCAGCTCTTTAGATCTTCCCTTCTTCCCCTCTAAGACAATCCAGATATTCTCCTTGGTTTCTGCATCGTCTCGGTCACTTGTCACTGTGACGATCTCATAAGCTGTGAAGTACAGAAGGAGTGAATGAAATATTAACACAACATTAACTCTCCAAAAGCTGTGATTCTTTGTACTCTTTCTATCCTCCAGCACATGGGAAGTCTCTCCTCCTGCATCTCACTATGCCCTTCCTACTGCTTCTTATGTTCACTTTTTCCTCACTCCTTTATGAACGTCTCTGTTCTCTCCAACTTCCCCACTGCACCATTATTTACACACCTCTCTCCCAACAACTTCTTTACCTCTCAATAAAAAACACCCACACAAAACCTCTATTCACACCCTCTATCTACTCCTTCCTGCTGCTGGGGATATCCTCTAAGCCTTTGACCAGACATGACACCTGATTTCACCCACGCCCCCCTGACATCTCTTCCCCTGTAAATTGTGTTAACCCTCTCATTTTAATACTGACTAACCTTAAAACTTGCCACACAGATCAAGCAACCCAATAGTCTGCACTCATGGTTACTGTCCCACACTCAGTCACTCCTTCTACCCATTGTGACCAAGCACTGCCATCTACAGCACTTATTCCCTCACCTGTTGTCTCTGTAAGTTCCCTATCAAACCTCTTAGATTGTAAGCTCTTCGGGGCAGGGATTTCCTTTCCTATTGTCTGATTTTTCTGCACTTATTGTATTATTATAATTCCCTGTACTGTATTCTTTGTGAAGCGCTGAGTACACTTTTGGCGCTATATAAATAAAGACATACAATACAATATTAACTTTACTTATTAGAAGTATTAACTAAGCATTAATTCATGAAACCAAGAGAGAGTGGGGCAACACGATGTCAGATCCCTAGCCTGGCCACTGACAGGTGCCTGGAAAAAATTGCTTTGCAATGATTTGCAGGCACGTCTGAGCGTGAAAGGGTTAATTTAAAGAGATAATCCATATTTTTTCCATATCATTTTTTTTATACCTTGGAACCAATCTCCTGATGCGGGCCCCACTGGTGTTTTAACTGGGCTATTTTTTTGGGGGGGCGGAGGGAGGGAGAAAATCAAACGTTATTTTAAACTCTATTTAGTTATTATGGAATTATTAGAAAATATTACCTATTAAGGGATATATACGTATTTAAAGATTGACTACATTATCTAGTTCAGCAATAAATAAATGTTTTCTTCTCTATGGGTGCTAAAACCATTCCCCTCGCTCCCCACACAACACCCACAGAAAGCCAGCGTTCCAAAGATATTAAATTGGAGCTGGCTATGCTCTTTTACAACTGGATAGTATTGTTGGCACAAGAAAGTTTTCATACAATTTATTGATCGTTCCAAATATAGCTGTGTTTACGGTTGAAGAACGTACGTAAAGTATTAGGCTTTTGTTTAATGTGTATAGAAGCCGGAGGTCATCTAGTGAAGAACTACTGCGTTCTACGGCTTCTTAGTTCCAAGCATGTCTGGGAAGATACCCTGCTCGAGCCAAATCAGAACGAGAACGCTGTGGATCATCAAGACCTTTTAATTAAGGTGTTGTTGACGAAAAAGGAATTTATATTGAAAATACTCCCTCTACCTTTCTGTTTCTAGAACGTTATTATTATATAAACTTTCTAAAGTGGTGTTTCATAGAGCTTTTCCCAATGTAAAACTCCTTTCTAAGGCACTTGTGATCAGAAATCCACCAGTGGCGGAAGACAATTTGACGCCCATTTACTTAAACATGCTGTAAAGTGTCTCCTGGCTCGGAAAGGTATTTGCTAGAATAGCCTCGCTTAGTAAACATGGACCTATATGTTATATCTAGTTTCCATGAGCCCATATCCAGGCTATCCGTTCTAAGAACAAAAGACCCCAAAACACCCATCGTGTACTTCTGAATTCGCAGCAGAAAATCTTTACCAAGTGCAATATCTTTCCTAGTGGTTGTTATTGCTGTATATAGAAGTCAGCAGAGCAGATACTGTACAATCCCAATATACTTATTCATTTGAGGCTCAGTGATGCTTTGCAGACTTTTGTCACTTTATTTTTTCCTCCTAGAATAAGGAGCAGCGGGAGACTAAAATAAGTATTTCTCCTAATAAATATGCTACTTTCAGAAGCCAGAGAGCATGGGAATGTGCTTCATACTTACAGGTGCGTTCTTTTAAATCCAGGATGTCGTTGTTGGCACAAGCGAGCTCTCTTATGATCTGTTTGTCGTCGGCGTTCTTCGCAAGCCAGCGGTCGCAGTGGAAGCGGAAAGTCTTACTCATGGACTCATCCTTTACATCGATGTATTCCAGGTGCCAGCCAGGGCCGATGCCTTGAAAAAGAACATGTTCACAACTGTGAAACACAGGCTGTGAGATCTAACAAACACACACAGGGCTGCTGTGCACACGCAGAATGATCCAAAATCTACTCCAAACTGGGGGCACTTTACAGAAATAAATCCAGCCTAAGCCCATTGGTCATAAAGTGCATGCACAGCAGATGCTAATGCCAATTACCGGAATGAGGATATAGGTTATGGTGCAGCTGTCCAAATTCACCTCCGCAAATTTGACATTCTTTACAACTCATTATGTTGTTTTGTGTTATTATGTAACTTCAACACCCGCCATTGTGACATGTAAACTAGCTTGGCTATCCCTGGAGTACAGACGTAACGTACTTCTTTCCTGCCTCACCTTCAAATACGTTCTGGACAAATAACCCAATTATCTGAGGAGGCTTCTCAGCCCTACTGTACACAGCACTTATCTCCTTATAGTCCCAAGGTTCAATAAAGAATCCGGTCGCTCTTCCTTCTAGTACCTATCACCGGACGCCTGGAACAGTCTCACAAATCTGCTTCCTGTCTTGGTTCCTTCGAGACTTCCTACTTTAAACATGTTTCTAGCTGTAACTTGTAATGTTGTCAATGTTGGCATTTTTATATACAGTAGGTGATTGACACCATTGAAAGTGCTTGCACAATCGTTACCTAACCCCTTCTGGGACAAGACTATTTCTGAACTGTTGTGTATATATACATACAGGTAAATAGCTTATCCAGGCTTTCCCCCCTATATATTTTTGTTAAATGATGGATCATCCACCATTAGCCAAAGAGATCAGGTAAAAAAAAAAGAACATAAATCACCAGATAAGATGTTGAATTACTCAGACACAAAAAAAATAGGCACCTATTAACTACACAAGACTCAAATAAGTCAAAATGGTATTTTAATACTTTATTTTTTATCTGCTATGGGGGACCAACCTCTGATAGTTTGTATGATTCCAAAAAGAAGAAACAGATACCAAGCTTATTCATGTGTGTTACCCCTCTAACCGCTTCACATAACCATTCGACAAATGGCAATCTTTACGCAGCAGTCCACTGTGATCGCCATTTAATAAAAACACATTTTAAGTTATTTGTATTTTATTAAGACCTCTATTCTTTCCCTTTCCAACGCCCATGTTATTTTAAAATCGGATGCTTCGTTCAAGAGGTATAAGCGTTTGACTGAAGTGTCCGGGAGGTTAAAATGAAGCTCTCCACAGAGCCCATTGCAGTGTAAAAATGACCTTGATAACGTCAGAAGCTAAAGATGAAGAAAATCATGATTTTTAACAGATGGGGCCCATCGCACTAAACTGAGAATCTGAAGATTACCAGAAATCTCACCACCATCGGGTATTGAGATAATTTGCATATTTCCCAGAAAGCTCAGGTGGATTTCAAATCCCCACGTTGATTTTTATGATTTTTAATCAATTTGGAGGTAAACAAGTAAATGGCTTTCTCCTAAATTGGCCGCTCTCTCTCCCTTCTACGGAAGTCAGTCCATGTCTCTGTCTGATTCTCTTCCTCTCCTATGACTGGCTGCATCAGGTTTAGGAGCTGTTGTCCCCCTCCAGGTTTGGTAATGAAGGGTTAACTCCTCCTGCAACCTTCTCGGTAGGCCTAACCACCTACCCTGGGGAAACTACGCCCTTCACCCACCACCTCTACGCCCAACAAGCCAGGTAGTCCGGTTTAACCCCATCATTACCTTAGCGGATCCCATCTCGCAACCCTTCAGGTGGCAAGATCAGAACCTGCGAGTTGCAGCTGCGAGGTGAATCTCGGAGCTACCTGAATAGCTCAATCTTGCCAAGAATGTGAGTTTGAGCATTTTTTTTCGCTCCCGCTTGGTTTGTCTGAGCCGGAGAGCTATCGATCGGGAAGAAGCAGGTCTTGAGCGAGTTTGCCATATTATCGGAGCTTTCTGAATAGCTACACATCCAAACTCGCTCGAGAAGTGCCCACAACTGTCGATAACTCACTTATCGAATCTACTAGAGTAGGCCCCTTAGAGTTTTTAGCAGAAAAGGACGAGGATCCAATGTATTCCCAATCTGGCACTTATTAATTTAGATGGAAATACAATCTTCCCAAGCAAGAGAAAGACGGCTTCACTGCATGTGGAAAAGGGGCCACTGTGCGTTATTATCCAACGGGTCGGGATGAAATTCCATTATTATAAATAAGAAGGGGACATGCAGATGTGGTGAGACTGACTGTCCCCGGTGCTACAGACCAACAAGCAAAAGTCTGCGGTGCCATGGACAGTGTCTGCCAAGGGTGGAGTGATGGGGCATTCATGCTTCTGAATGGGAGCCCCTGCAGCATTAATCCTTTGGCGCCGTGACCTTCATGGCAGCGGCACCGAGGACAGCAAGTCTTGCTGCATTTATATGATTTTACATATGTCTACCATGTTTGATTTAGGCCAGTGGGGCAGCAACATTACTAGATTAGATTCTTATTTTGCATGCCGGATGACGACTTGGAACTGGGCTGTATTAGGTCCCATCTCCTCCATCAATTTCTGCAAATAGCTCAATTTGTGCTACAACAAGTCATTCTTTTTTTAAAACCTTTTATGTGCACCTCATTGTGTTGCCAGTGACCTTGCTGTGACACCGGTATTATACTTCAGAAACATACACGGTCAGGAATGATGGTGATTAAAGGCCAGCCTTTCACCACAAAGCTCTAGAATCTGCTCCATAACAATGAATCTTCTCCCGGGACTGCTATAATTTTTTCAGACCCTTCCCGATTTCCATTCCTGTGAAACAGGTTCTTTACATTTATTTGGCAAGGCAAGAGGCCCAGAATAGCCAGAGCAGTCTTATTAGTGCCTAGGTCAGGCGATGGTCTCGCAGTACCTGATTTAAGAACATACTTCCTAGCAACTCATATAAGACGAGTTATTTATTGGCACTCCATCGCTAAATGTTACAGACGGGTAGATATTGAGGAGGCCTTATCTAAACCTGTTTCTTTGCCCTCTCGGATGTGAATGTCTGGGCAGCAACTCTGAGTACTATGCCCCTTCCTCGGGTATAAATTTCACCTTCCATATATTTTATCTGGCAGAGAAAAGTATTTACTTCTCTCCTCACCCTCGAAATTGATCCTCCTATTTGCCAATCCTGACTTCAAGCCAGGTATATCACCCAGAGGTTTCAAACATTGGAAGAGTATTGGGTATTACCACAGTAGGGGATCTAATAGTAAAATAACATTTCTTGATTTCAAAAGGTTCATGGACAAATTTGAATTAGATTCCTCTGAACTATTCCATTTCCTGCCAATCAGGAACTTTGCGATTCACGCATCAGGTGCCCGTGCTTACACGGATAACACAACCTTTAATACTTTATATAGAAGGAAGCAGTACCAAAAGAGTCTGATATCATCTTTATATCAGGAGCTAGATTTATAAGGAGACTCCCCGGCTCACAGGTTTATCACTAGATGGGAGCAGGATCTCCAAGTAGAGATTGTATGCGAGGACTGGGAAGATATTTGGGAGTTTACAGACAAGGCATCGATCTGTACCACTATGAAGGAGAATGCCTACAAAATACTGTTAAGTGGTATCTGACCCGTAACAGACGAAGTACCATATACCCGGGAGTCTCAAATAAATGTTGGAGAAACTGTGGCCAGGTTGGGGACATGATTCACATCTGGTGGTCTTGCCCGAAGGTTGTTAAATTCTGGATCATGATCCAAGATCTGATTGAGACAGTCCTAGACACCAAGTGTCATCTAGAACCAACATCCTTTTTATTGGCATGCCTTTTGTAAACCTGACTCCACACTTAAATTAACTTAGTGCACACATCCTAATAGCAGTGTGATGCTCTATTGCTGCCGCCTGGAAAAAAGAGGCTCCCTGATCCTTGAATCTAATCACCCAAAGGATTAACAAAATAATATTGATGGAGAAACTCAGTTTTCCTAAAACACAACACAAAATCCTTTAATAAAATTTGAGACCCTTGGATCAACTAGAATACTTTTTGGGTTTTCATGTTACTGCGGAGGCCCTCCGCCTTTGGGTATGAGGCTCTGGAACCTTTCCCTCTGCATTTTACACTAAGGTGTAATCGTTTGTTTCTGTTTCTTTGTTTAGAATAGCTAAATATATTTGTGAATTAAACAAATTTAAGATGCAATCCGAAATGCACCTATTGTTATCTGCTGTGACTTCCATGTTGATAGAATATTTACTTTCCCCTTGTACCTGTGCCCTTTTTATTTTCTGTTCCCCACCCCTATTCCCTTTAAAAAAAAAAAAAATAAATATGAGTTTACAAAATAAGAAATGAAGAAGAGAATTAAATTAAGCCAGTCTGTATTAAAATCCTCTTCAGACGTGCACGGCCTGTTCATGCATATTCTCAGCTCTATATTATCCGCTTTTCAGACTTAGGTGCATACAAAACAACATGCTGTTACCAGAGATGGGCAGATTTGTCTGAATCCGATCTGCGGATTTCCGCGGCTGGTTTTACCTAAATCCGATTCACATGCCAAAATCCGTCTCCGGATTGTGTACTAAAAAAATCTAAGTGGATACTTTGTAATCCGGCATTGGAGTCCGAATTCTGCAAAAATCCAGAGTTGGGTTTGAATACCTGAACTATAGGGAGAGTAGGGAGTACACATTCCAGTCGCTAGGTACCTTAGGCTTGTCAACTCAATATAGTTCTTATGGAAATTCTCTTAGGAAGTGTGGGGTGGGACTCACTTAAATATACTTTGCATAACCATTAGAGCATGGCTCCAGCCGGGTACCTCAGGTGTTCTCCTTTTTCAGCACAGACATCTCTCCCTAAGTTATTTGGAGGGAGGTTTGAGGGGCTATACTGTATATACAACTTGAGACACTACTAAATTGAACTCCTCCAATTTTGTCGGAAAATCTGCTTATCTCTAGCTGTCAGCTTCTTCTAGACACAAAGGGTCAAAGGTGCATTACCGTTTACTAAAAATGTTTTAGGTGTATTTATCAAAATCAATGTTTGCATTCTGATTGACAGCTGTCTGCTTTCCATTTGTGAGCTGGAAAGACCATTAGCAAATTCACTATTTCCAACGCATTTTACTCTCGGTAATACAGTAGCATAAGGTGTTTCAATGTGACCGAAAATTGAACTCATGTGAGGGAATGAGAACTTAAAAGTCTCTTATTCAGAACTGCCAAGTCACCAGTAATTGTGAACACGCCCGAAGGAGAGACTTGTGAGGTCTGCAACCTATTTTATTTGAATCGAGCTGAAATCTTCCCTTGCACGGGGAGACTGCTTCACAACCATCTGTGTAGGGATGGTGTGAAAATAAATGATAGAATAAGGCCCGGGCCATAGAGGGGGGGAGCCGGGCTGCACCGCGCTGACGCTGAGACTCGCCTGCAGAAGCTGTGCGATTCCATGCACAAACAGGCAAGCCAGCGTCCGCGATCGGAGGTGGGGGGAGACTGAGGGAGGCGGGGCAGTGACGTCGCTGGGCCAATCGCCCGAGACGCACTGACGTCGACGCAGCCCCGCTCTCATTGGAGGTTTTCAGCCGACAGCGCGCTGAAAAACAGCTTGGTGCTCGGCTGAAACCTCCAACTCCTCCGCACCCCTGCGGACGCTCGCGCGAACCCCCTCTCAAGGCATCCTCATTGAGGATGCAGGGGCTCAGCGCTGAGCGTCCGCACGCCTCAGCACGGCCTGTCCTTGTATGGACTCGGCCTAACTCTCACGATGCGAAGTATAAGTAAACAATATAATGTAACTATGTGATATACTATCTGTAGGGGCAGATGATTAAATGCAAAAACAATACAATGAGGCTGGTACACCCACAAATTGCTCAGAGAACTTGTAACGCTGACACAGTTTTTAGTGGAGAGGAGGTTCCACACATATTCTTCTATGTTATATTGTACAACCAGTTATACAGTACAGGTCAACCCCCTTATAACGCTGTTCTTGTGGTCCAAAGAATCACATTGCGCTATAAGCGGATCGCGTCAGAAATAATGTACAATTGTATGCAGTGTACAATAAAGTATTTAAGACACCAATAATCGTGTTGTTAAGTACTCATAAATACGAAAATTGGGAGCCGCGCTTGCATCGCGTTATAAGCGGATTCGCGTTGTAACGGATCGCGCTATAACTGGGTTGTGCTGTATATCAATAAAGAAACCAACAGAAATGCATCATGATAAAGACCCAAACATATCTTCCTCCCTGCAAGTGATTTTACAATAGTGAATAGAAGCATATGAACGTTGTGTGCAATGTCTCATTTTTACTAAGTCAGTAGGTTAAATAGAAACCCTTTTCTACCACAGGGGCCAGATCTAGAATACTGTAGTTCCCCCCCATGGCTTTAAAATTCCTGTTCTATATTTTCTGCATATTTGCATGTATCTCATTCCGCGTAGGTACAGATGAGCAGATGTTGTTGTTGATGAGTGGGAATGTTTCTTCACCTCCTCCCCCCCTTTACAAACGTGAACTTACAGATTTATTTTAAACAATAAAGAATCTGCTTTGACAATAATGTCTCCTTTTTTGTTTTATATTAAAAATGCCATCTGAAAAGCTTTGTCGCCTTGAACAGAATCATTGAGCTTCAATGCATCCTCGTAGCACTATTTTATTTAATGGCGCTGTGACCATCACAGGCCTTGAACTACTTGTGACTTGCTCCTTGACCAAAGGTTCCCCACTCCAGTAATATGGACCCCTATAAGCTTCTGCCTGCCGTATTACACAGCTTTGTCAGCACAGCCTGGGTTAAAGAAGTGCAGAGCCGGGAACCCTACCCACAGACAGCTTTCATGCACTTCATGCTGTACAGTGGAGGGGGTTCGTCACTTACCATAATGTACTGTGTGTAACTGCTTATAACCACCATTAAGCAAACCCCACCCAGACAGATGAGGTCCAGCTGGTGCTGATTGCTAGATGCAAACCCCAAATGACAAGACCTTAGCTTTCTTTACAAAGCCATTGCCTTAAACATTAATTTCATGCATCCATTCCGCAGTGAGAACCAGATGGCTACTGGGGATTTTAATGAAAGCAGAAACCAACATTCTAAGGACATGAAGTGTCCTTTAATATGCGCTGTTTTTCCAGCCTGGTCTACAATTAGTCCTTTACTGACAGATGGAGCTTATTAAGATACACACATGAAATGATCCAAATAATCCCTTTACCCACCACGGGCTCTGATAACAGCACATTCACATTGTCCTTATTATCATAATAACCGCTTCACTGCCAGGGGTCTGCAATGATTGCTTTATCTATATCAGGAGTGGCCAACTCCAGTCCTCAAGGGCCACCAACAGGACAGGTTTTCAGGATATCCCTGCTGCAGCACAGATGGCTCAATAAGTGGCTGATCAACGACTGAGCAACCTGTGCTGAAGGCGTCAGGGCTCCTGTGCTGAAGGCGTCAGGGCTCCAGTGAATTACCACCTTCCTACTGTCTCTGTACGTTCCTCCTAGTTACCAATTAGATTTTAAGCTCTTCGGGGGCAGAGACTCCTTTCCGTAATGTTACTTTTAGGTCTGAGGCACTTATTTCCATTATGTGTTATTGTACATACATACATACATACCTATATTGTACAATAAATAAAGATATTCATACTGTACATACATACATTCTGCTAATAGTCAAAGACTGAGCCAATGATTAAGTCACCTGCGCTGCGCCATGGATATCCTTAAAATCTGACCTCTTGGTGGCCCTTGAGGACTGGAGAAGGCACCCCTGATCTTTAGGAAGGTGCATTCATTTGTAGCCACTGCCCTCCTAATAACTGAATAGCAGAACATTGAGACCTTGAAGCTCATCAGCAAAGAGAACATAGGACATGCACATGGGCAGTTGGCAGTGATATATGTGATGGGTGACATCTTGATGATTTAATGTTAGAAGTATTTTCTAAATCACTTTTGCATGTTGTCTTGGAAATAAAAATTGCACAATGAGACCCTGGAGTCGTGTTCTTATCATTGTGTTTGTCTCCCAGCATGTTAAGTGCGCTTCACTTCTCCTAATCAGTCCTTGGACAGGGCAGAGTGCACATAATGTGATTATATCCGCATGGGGGGGAGGGGGCGAGGAATCAGGACAAACAATAAACTCCCTTCTTCAGACTCCTACTGTAACTGACAACTATTAAGCACAATTGCAAATAATTGCTCTTGCCTAATTGATGCTTTTCAAAACAAATCAACAAGATTTAACCCCTCCCCACACCGATCTTTTTGGTCTTATGGAAACGAGTTGAAAGAGTGAAAACTCTCAGCCATGTAAATGCTTCCCTACCGTTTCTAAAATATGTTTTATTATCTGAGATATAGCAAGGGGTCATGGAGGTAGAATGGAGGCAAGTGGGAGTTTGGCAAGCAGGGAGACACCCATATTAAATACTAAACACTAAAGATTAAACCCAATTGAGTAGAAAGATAGGAGCAGATAAGATAATAGTACAGACTGGGAAAAAAACTTAAATGCATGCTTGCTAATGTAAGAAGCCTGACAGATAAAATGGGGGAGCTTGAATTAATAGCTGGAAGGGAGCAGTATGATATCATAGGCATTACTGAAACATGGTGGGATGAAACTCATGACTGGACAGTTAATTTAGAGGGTTATTCCCTTTTTTCGGAAGGATCGAGCAAATAGAAGGGGAGGTGGAGTATGTCTATATGTTAAACCAGATCTAAAACCTATTATAAGGGAAGATGTTTATGAAGGGATGCTGAAAACGTAGAGACATTGTGGATAGAAATTAGCAGTGGAGGTAAAAGTAGAAAGAAAATGTTTGTAGGGATATGCTATAAACCACCAAATATCTGTGAGATTGAGGAAGCTAAAATACTTTTTCAAATGGAGAAAGCAACAAAACTAAGTCATGTTTGCATAATGGGTGATTTTAATTATCCAGACTTTGGGCCTCATGCAGAGAGCAGCGCTAATAGCAATCTCGCCATTTTCCGGCGAAAATCGAGCTGAAAGCAGCAGAAAAAGGCAAGTTTTAAAAAAAGCGCCTTTTTTCTTTTTTTTTTTCTTGAAATTCGCCGCGCGGCTGGAGAGATCCTAATCTCTCCAGTGTTTTTTTCTGCCGTATACAGAGAGCCGCGAACGCCATCTAGTGGTTGTTCGCGCCAAAAAAATGGCGCGATTTTCAACTTTTTTCCTCTCCACCAAGCAGCTGGCGCTCCGCGGCCGGTGGAGGGGAAAAAAAAAAAATCGATTTCTTTCCCACTAGTTTCAACAGCGCTCATAGCGCTGGTTGAAACTCTCCATATGCAGAAAGGATTGTAAATGCAGTTTTATGCCCTTTCTGCATATGGAGAAAAAAACTCTCCAATAAAGGTAAAAAAAATTCCCCTCTCCAATTCTAAATAGCGCTGCTCTCTGCATGAGGCCCATAGACTGGGGCAATGAGATTAGCATTAGAATGAAAGGAAACAGGTTATTGGGGGTGCTTAAAGACAATTACATGACCCAAATTATTGAGGAACCAACCAGGAGTGGAACAATACTGGATTTGGTCATATCAAACAATGTAGAAGTGATAACAAACATTCAAGTCCGGGAACATTTGGGAAACAGTGAGACCCTATGGTTTCATTTGAAATAAATTATCAAAAACCATATTACATGAGTTCAACAAAGATTTTATATTTTAGAAAGGTAGATTTTAACAAACTGAGGCATAATGTACAAGGAATAAATTGGGGTGATTATTTTGCAGGGGAAAATATGGAAGATAAATGGACAGTCTTTAAAACATTGTTAGAAAAACACACTTTTCAGTGTATAGCCTTGGGTAAAAAAACAAGTCTAAAACAATGTGGCTAAATAAACAGGTAGGGGAGGAAATGAAAAAGAATAGGCTGGCATTTAGATTCTTAAAGTCCGAAGGGATGGAGGGATCATATCATAATTATAAGGAATGTAACTAAAGTTGCAAGAGGGCAATCAAATTAGCAAAGATTGAACATTAAAAAAGGATTGAAATAGAAAATAAGATCAACCCTAAAAAGGTCTTTAAGTACCTTAATAACAAAAAAAATAGAAAATAAAATATAGGACCCTTTTAGTGTGAGATGGGCAGGCAAATTATTGGAGTTAAGGAAAAAGCAGAGGTATTAAACAAATTATTTCCCTCTGTATTTACCAGGGAAGAATCAATTACAATAATAGTGCCGCAGGAGGAAGTCACAACCTCTATATAAACAAACAATATGCTAACTAAGGAAGAAGTACATAGGCGGCTTGTTAAAATTGTAGTAAATAAGGCATCTAGCCCCGATGGCATACATCCAAGAGTTCTTGAGTTAAGTTCAGTAATAATCATTACATTTAATATTCAAGAACTCAATTTGCACAGGCTCAGTACCACAAGATTGGTGTAAAGCAGAAGTGGTGCCTACAGTACATTTACAAAAAGGAGCTATATCACAACTGGGGAATTACAGACTTGCAAGCCTAACATAAATAGTGGGAAAGCTACTTGAAAGGTTTTGTACAGGATAATATTCAGGAATACCTACTAGATAACAAAATTATTAGTAATAGTCAGCATGGATTTATGAAGGATAGATCATGCCTAACTAGCCTTATTAGTTTATTTGAGGAGGTACTGTAAGTAGGAATTTAGACCAGGGAAATTCAGTTGATGTGGTCCACTTAGATTTTGAAAGGCTTTTGATACAGTTCCACACGAGGTTTGTGTATAAAATAAAGAAAATTGGACTCAGTAAAAATACTTGCACTTAGATTTAAAACTGGTTGAAAGTTAGACAAGAGAGAGTTGTCGGAAATTAATTTTTTTTCAGGTTGGGCTAAAGTTGTGAGTGAAGTACCTCAAGGATTAGTACTGGGACCCCTGCTTTTTAACTTGTTTATTAATGACCTTGAGGTTTGCATAGAGATCAAAGTCTCCATCTTTGCTGATGACACTAAATTGTGTAACATAGCAGAATCAGAGCAGGATGTAATTTCTCCCCAGAAGGACTTGGATAGACAGGAAACTTGGAAGGGTAAATGGCAGATGAGGTTTAATACAGATAAATGTAAGGTTAAGCATTTGGGAAACAAGAACAAACAGGCAACTTACAAATTACTGTAAATGGGAATAAATTAGGAGACTCCTTAACTCCTTAATGGAGAAGGATTTAGGGGTGCTTGTAGACAGCAAGCTTAGTAATAGTGCCCAAAGTCATGCAGTAGCTGCAAAGGCAAAGAAGATCTTATCTTGCATTAAACGGGGAATGGATGGAAGCAAGTAAACATAATTATGCCCCTCTATAAAGCATTAGTAAGACCACACCTTGAATATAGAATACAGTTTTGGGTACTACTACACCATGAAAAAACAGTGCAGAGGAGAGCCACCAAATTAATAAAGGGGATGGATAATCTGATTTATGAGGAGTCTAGCTAAATTAGATTTTTTTACATTAGAAAAGAGGCGTCTAAGAGGGGATATAACTATATACAAATATACTGTATGTTGAGGACAATAAAGGAGCTTTCAAAAGAACTATTCATCCCAAGGACAGTACAAACGATACAAGGTCATCCCTTAAGGTTGGCAGAAAGGAGATTTCATCAGCAACAAAGGAAAGGGTTCTTTACAGTAAAGGCTGTTAAAATGTGGCATTCATTACCCATGGGGACTGTGATGGCAGATACAATATGTTCAAAAAAAGATTGGACATCTTTTTAGAAAGGAAAGGTATACAGAGATATACCAAATAAGTAAACATGGGAAGGCTGTTGATCCAGGGAGTAATCTGATTGCCAATTCTTGGAGTCAGAAAGGAATTTATTTCCCCCTACTGTATGAGATATTGTTAGATGATATTTCACTGGGATTATTACTTGCCTTCCTCTGGATCAATATACTGTAAATGCAAACGTAACCCCCATATTGGGGCTTACTATTTTGCATGTAAAGAGTTAATTTCAATGACCTTTATATAATTGTTGCTAAATAGAGTAGCATAAGTAGTTTAGCCTGCCCCCATTCTGGAAGGGGCTCACCCTGTGACATGGGGTGGGGGGATGTACTAAGGGACCCAGCCACACCCCTGTAACCATGGTGACTATGGTCACCTTTATTATTTTGGTAGTGATGGAACAGTGCCCCTTATCTTAGAAGGGCCACTACAGAGTGAAATATCCATGTCTCACCCTTTGCCATTAGGAGGAAAGTGATGCGGTGGTATCATGGCCTGGGAGCCTTAGTTCAGGGACTCACTGGGGGGAGCATCGCATTGGGATTTGCTGTACCCGCAATCCTGCATTTTACACACGCCAGATCCCCCATTATTGAGGTCTGGAATCAACTCCTGGCATTGAGAATAATGGAGGGCATGTTCCTAATGCTATTGAGATTTTGAAGATGTGACAGAAGCCTTGTGTACCTCCCTGGTCTGGGTCCCAGAGAAGATTCCTGTTCGAGTGACTGTTTGACAATGAAACCTATCCTGTTTGTGAATAAAGTTCCTGACGCCCTTTTCTTACCACCCCGAAAAGTTTACATCACCAGCCAGCCTGGATGCCAGCAACCTGAGAAGGTAATGAAAATCTGTGTAGCAACACCTGCACTTCCTACACTACCTCATCTGCAACGTCTTCCTTTTGAGCCGAGCAAGGAGGGGTTACACAAATATAGGATAAGTCGTCTAGCTTTAGCATAGGTTGAACTTGATGGACCTATGTCTTCTTTCCACCTCATCTACTATGTAACTATATGTTTAATCATTTGGTGTTCTCAACCTCAGCAATTACTCCAATAATGGTGTTGAAGGACACGCATACTCACTTAGCTCTGCTCATAGGTATATATTATACCTCATATATATTGGACATGGGTCTGAAAAGTACCCGGTCACAAAACAATCATTATCACTGGTCTGCAAGCTGACAGCTGAATGAAATGAATTTGAAAGAGTTTCAGAGGAACGCCAGGGTTAAGGGACCACAGTTTGAGAGCAGCTGATTGAAGCTTTACAGTGATTGATGGCATTCCCGGAATGTCACAAGTAATGGCGCTCTAGTGGCACTTATGGCATTCAGTGAGCGTCATGGAAAGATTACATACATATGAGAGCTTCAAGTTCTCCCACGGGTTCTGCCACCATGTGATCAGTCCACGAGCGTGCTGGAACATCCACGAAATGTGTCAATTTATGTCTGAATGCCCAACTATAAAAAGCACACCGACAACATGAAGGGGCATAGAACGAATAATGCACACAGGGCTCATAACTGAGAAAATAATCTGGTTGTGGAGTCCATGCATACAGTCCTCGGTTATCAGACACAATGCGTTACTCAAAATGGCGCCGGATAGCGAATCGGCGTAAAGCGAATCACATTTTCCCATAGGAACACTGTTTAAATCAAATGTTCCATTCCTGAAGGCATTTTTAACACTAAAATACACATACAGTATTACGCAGGCAATAAGATATGCAGCACAATCATACATTTATGATGTAAAGATTCTATTTATTGAATCCAGAACTGTATAATGAAACTGTTAGACATGTTTAAGGGCCTAAATACACCACTAAAGCTTCACACAGACTGGATGATTTCCCTGACTGCAGCCTTATGATTGACATAATGTTGCAACATTGCAAAGCGTCGTAAGAGTGTCGGATAAGCCATTTTGGTGTCGTAAAACCGCCCATAGGGATGCACTGGACAGCGTCGGATAAGCCATTTGTTGTAAAATGAGGACTTGCTGTATAATGGTTTTACTGTTCATCAATATTTCTCACAACTAGTAGACTGAGACTCACTTGATTGGGCTGTAACGTGTCCTCTAGCACTGAGAGGTGTCTTATGGGATAGTGCAGCCTAGTAAAGATGGACGATAATACGGATCCTTTTGCCAAAATATATATTTTAATTTCTCTGACACACACACACACACACACACTATATTTTTGACAAATTCCTACAGAGAGATGATTAGTAAACCCTGCTAATTTAGCATTATTGTTTGAATAGTTTATTTACTGAGTCTGAGTGCTGGACCTCAACCACTCCTTTGTTTATAGCTGGATTGCGTTCCCTTGAGCCAAGAGAAGGGGGACATAGGACTATAGCCCCCCGTACACTTTCCAACCTGAAGTGAGTGCACGTCTGGATACAGACATTGAAAGCTTCACACAAGTTCAAGTATTTTTACATGTCCAGCATTGAACTAGTTTCAATAAGTAACAGAAGAAAAGCTGAGACGCAGGGATTGCTTCTTCAAGGCTCCAGTGAATTACCAGCTTCCTGCTAATAGCCTTTGGCATATACTGTAGTGTAGTACAGGCTGTCGGATGACACCGATGCGACTACTCGCATGGAAATGTCTCTCCCTCCGAAGGCGGATTGGTTAGTAAAACATATTTTACGTCTTCGTTAAGTGGGTCTGACAAGTCTCACTTATTAGGAGTGAAAGGGAAGGAGACGCAGGGAGCGCTGTGTTCTTTACACCGGTGCGCTCAATGCAGGCTCCTACAGAGTAGATTGGCCTGTTATGTGACTACCAGCTCATGCAGGTAAATAATAACAATATTATACATATATACCTAAAGGTAGGCCTGTGTCCCCCCGCTACAGTGTGTATGCCTTGCATCTCACCCTCACGGTTAGGTATGCCAGGTGGCTTCTCCAAAAATACTGGACATATTGGTGAAAGGTGTGACGTGCTCGAGACACTCATATACACACATACACACACCCCTCTCACCTCTCTCTGCTCCGTGCTATTTCCTCCTCTCCTTGCCCCCACCCCGAGGCTCCTGAGACCTCATCCTGATTGGCTGCATTACCCAGCAGCAGCCAATCAGGATGGTGGAAGCTATCCAGCCCCTTAGCAACAGCCCTACTCTCTCCCTGCTCAGGGAAATCCCGTGGCCCCCCCAAGACGGTCAGGTCACTATGTCCAGAGAGGTAATACCGGTATACACATACATGTCCAGTAACACCTCTAATTTTTCATTGGACAGTGAGTCCAAATACAGGACAGTCCGTTTCAATACTGGACACCTGGCAATGCTATAGGGGTTTGAGCTCGCTAATATTGTGTCATTCTAATTGCATAGTGTTTGTGTATAAACATTGCACGGATTGCACACTTTTGTGTTGCTGGTAAGGAGGAGCATACAGAGGTACTGTAGCTGTTGTATTTTCACCACAGGCAGGGTTTGCTGGAAAAAACACAGCACAGCAAACCGCGGCCACAGGGAAATCCTTCAGCAGCCCAGAATAAAGCAGTCACGGATACTTATTACCCAGCTACATCTGCATGTTTCAGCATTTATTATGAGTTCCACACTGCCGTGAGCCGGTGCTCTGCATGAAGGCCAGTGTGTGACGAGGTTATCCGGCATGGATGTACGTTCACTGATTAATAAGCTCATTTGCATAGAAGGATGGAGGAAGCTGCCCAGCCCCCTAGCAACAGCCCTGCTCGCTCCCTGCTCGGGGAAATCCCGCAGCCCTCCAAGCCGGTCAGGTCACTATGTCCAGAGAGGTAATACCGGTATACACATACATCTCCAGAGAGGTAATACCGGTATACACATACATCTCCAGTATTACCTCGTACTTTTTACTGGACAGTCCCCAAATACAGGACAGTCCGGTTCAATACTGAACACCTGGCAACCCAACTCACGGTGAGGGTGTTATTCAGTGGCCCTAGAGTTCCAGGCCACACGACCGCAGTCAGCAGCAGATGTAAACCTTCAGGAAGGGTAAAGCCGCAGCTGGAGATTCCTGTGCTTTATAATAGCAGTGACGGCGCACCGCAGCACTTACCAACTTTATTCTGCATCACCATGACAGAGTAACAAAATATCCGGTACCACCAGTGTTATGAGGTTTTAAAATACAGTTTGAAGAGTTTTGCCCCAATGATTAATACGTTTGGAATTTGGGGGGAAATCTGCACCTTGGTGACCTCTATAGCAGCAGAGGGGTTAAGCCAATGGGTACCCCTTATATAGGTTGTTGTGCCCCACCAGTGGTACTTATACCAAAAGGGTGGAAGTGATTATCACCAGCTGATGATCATTATTGGGGCAAAGCTCTGTGACATTTAGAAAGCTTTTATTTGTGGTATTTATGCTTTAAAGCAGAAGTTTGCTTTGATCACCATTTCTTCAACAAGGAAGTGAAACTTAGGCTAAGGCCCCGCTCCCTCCGTCAGCGCTCCCGCACTGCAGACAGGCGGGGCGCTGACAGACACAGACCGCGATATGCGGTCTGTAGGGAGCGGGAGCCAGAGCGGGAGGTGGGCGGGAGTGGGAGGTTTGAGCGGGAGGGGGGGGCGTAGCTTGAGCGGAGGGACCCGCTACTCTCCCTCCACGGGCTCGGGCTGGCACTCATACACACACGCAGACACACACACACACAGACAGAGGCAGGCACTCACGCACTTAGACACACACATACACACACACAGACAGGCACTCAGGCACACACATACACACACAGACAGGCACTCAGGCACACACATACACACACACAGACGAACTCACGCTGCTTTCCCCCCACACTCCTTCCCGCTCCCCGAAGCCTCTCCTCCTCCCGAAGCCTCCCCTCCTCATTGGCTCACAGCCACACCACGTGACGCGTCAACGCTAGGGATCACCATTCTCTTGTATCCCATAGCGGCTGACGCGTCACAGCATGTAGTGAGCTGTGCAGCCAGGGGGGACCGGGACCGGCTCGGGAGGATTCCCCTGCTGGTGGGGAACTCGCGTGTGGCCGCCCGCGCCGCCGGGCGCACCGGGTCCCGAGCCTATAGGCCGAGCTTATAGTGGAGGAGTTGCTGCGTTTGCGTCAAGCACACTTCAGTCAATGGCTATATCAGTCAGCCAAGTGCTGGCGCAAATGCAGGCAAAGAGGCACGTTGACGTGGCAGCGTTTTGAGACAAAAAATGTTGTCTTCTCAGATTTTGGATTTACTGATTGGCAGCCGCTGATAATATTATATTTAAGTGTTAGTACACATTAAGTCACTTTATCCGTATTGTGAATAGCGCAGCACATTTTCTGTTAGTTTTTAGTGTCTTAGTCTGTACTGTAAATAGAAAAGTAGCAGTAATTATGATGTATTAAAAATGAAAAAAATAAATGTTTCCATCATAATCACACTTACATTCGTGGCTTACCCTCTGAAACTGGAATAGTTTCATTTGAATAACACTGAGGAACACCCTCTTACTGTACAGAGTTTCAACAACTCCAGTGGACCAGATCCAGTGGGATTCAGCATATATATGGACTCACAAAGATATCAGTGATGACAAGTCTGAATACACGTTAGTAACTGCAGGACCTTAATGACATCACGCTCAAAAACATCAGAATCCTCTTCTTCTACATATCACAACTTTCTTTGGATTAATACACCTCTCACGGGAGCACTTCTGTTTTAGTTACTTCTTGAACACCTATTTTGAGATATTTGTCTGAATCGCAGGACGGTATAATTTATGTTAAGAAATTAGCGTTATTCTATTAACCTTTAGAGCGCCGGCACTTCCGCGTCATTTGACCACTCTTTGAGCAATCCCATCATACGACTGGTGTCCGGATACTGGAAACGGACGTCGAGGGGGCTCTAGATCCGTTTCCATTACGCTGGCTGCCAAATATTGGCCCAATAGGGAGATACTGTACATCATCATCAGTTGCGGTTTCCTGTTGAACTGACGTTTAAAGTATAGTAATATACTACTTTCCCCCTTTCGTCTTCCTTTTCTCTTATTTTTCTATGTAAAGCATGTTACAATGTATAATTCTACATTCTTACCTAAGCTGGCAATCGTTTGGTGCTCCTGTTATACATCTGTAAAAATCCTGATTGTGTGCCTAACATAATGGTCACCTTTCTGTTCTAATCAATCCTTCAGCCAGTCTAACGCAGCAGCTACAATATATCCTTATATTACAAAGGCAACATTATTTATTGCTACAGTTTGCAGCTCAAGCTGCTGGGAACATTGACAACAAATTATCACAAACAGGAAAGTATTGCAAAGCTCTTGCACTGCGTGTGAGGTGGGCTAAAACCTGCTGTAGTAATCGAAGGGTGTGTTCAAACGCATAACAACATTGCATTAACAGTTGAATAAAAATAAATAAAAAACAGGTCACTATTATCTAATACTACAGAACCGATTTACATTCACCTGGGCTTCATGTGGTAGCATTTGTCATTTTCCAATCTCCCTCTACATGAAGCGCCTGATCTGGAGCCGTGTTGTACGTAGGAAGGTAGGAATTGGTTGTGATTGGTAGGTAGGGAGAACGTACAGAGACAGTAGGAGGGAGTTCTGGTAAGTGCGTCTGCAGGGGGCCAAGCTTTATGTATCCTGTGTCTAGTATTATCCACGGTGCTATTCTATGCTTCTTTAAGCAGATGTGTCTTAAGGTGGGTCTTAAAGGTGGATAGAGTGGGTGCTAGTCGGGTACTGAGGGGAAGAGCATTCCAGAGGTGCAGGGCAGTCAGTGAGAAAGGTTTAAGGCGGGAGATGGCTTTAGATACAGAGGGGGTAGAAAGAAGACATCCTTGAGCGGAACGCAAGAGTCGGGATGGTGCATAGCGAGAAATTAGGGCTGAGCTGTAAGGAGGAGCAGAAGAGTGTAAAGCTTTAAAAGTGAGGAGGAGAATTGAGTGTGAGATGCGGGATTTGATTGGAAGCCAGGAGAGGAATTTCAGGAGGGGAGACATGGAGACAGATTTAGGAAAGAGCAGAGCGATTCTGGCAGCAGCGTTTAGGATAGATTGTAATGGAGACAGGTGAAAGGCAGGAAGGCCGGACAGCAGGAGGTTACAGTAATCAAGACGTGAGAGAATGAGGGCCTGAGTCAGAGTTTTAGCAGTCGTGCAGCAGAGGAACGGGCATATCTTTGTGATATTATGGAGGAAAAAGCGACAGGTTTTAGAAACGTTTTGAATGTGAGAGGAGAATGTGAGAGAGGAGTAAAGTGTGACCCCTAAGCAGCGTGCTTGGGCTACCGGGTGGATGATCGTACTTCCAACTGTAATGCGGAAGGAGGTAGTAGGGCCATGTTTGGGCGGAAGTATAAGGAGCTCCATTTTTGCCATGTTGAGTTTAAGGCAGTGGAGGGCCATCCACGATGATATAGCAGAGAGACATTCAGAAACTTTGGTTTGCACACCAGGTGTAAGGTTGGGGGTTGAAATAAATTTGTGTGTCGTCAGCATAGAGGTGATATTTAAACCCAAGAGATGTTATTAGGTCACCTAGAGAGTGTGTACAGAGAAAAGAGAAGAGGTCCAAGGACAGAGCCCTGGGGTACCCCCACAGAGAGATCAATAGAGGAGGAGGAGGTGTTAACAGAAGAGACACTGTATGCACGATGGGAGAGGTAAGAGGAGATCCAGGATAGAGCTTTGTTCCGAATACCAAGGGTATGGAGGATGTGAAGGAGAAGAGGGTGGTCCTCTGTCGTTTGGCATAATAATGTCATGCAGACAGTTAGTCGGCTAAATCTTGACTTTTTTGCAATGACTTTTTGTTGGAGCACCATAGCTGCTTAATGTTCCAAGTATAATTGCAAGAAAGCATGTCATCTACGTACCCTTAGTGGTAACTTTGCATTCATTTAGAGATATTTTCAACAATATCACAAAGAAGGACTTTTACAGGAAATTATTTGGTTATGTGATTGAACGTTTGGACACACTAATCCACATGAAATGGAAGTCACAAAGGGAGATGGCCACAAAGGGAGATGGCCACAAAGGGAGATGGTCACAAAGGGAGAAGGCCACAAAGGGATAAGGCCACAAAGGGAGAAGGCCACAAAGGGAGATAGTCACAAAGGGAGATGGCCACAAAGGGAGATGGCCACAAAGAGAGACGGCCACAAAGGGAGACGGCCACAAAAGGAGACGGTCACAAAGGGAGGTGGCCACAAAGGGAGATGGCCACAAAGGGAGAAGGCCACAAAGGGAGATGGCCACAAAGGGAGATGGCCACAAAGGGAGATGGTCACAAAGGGAGATGGTCACAAAGGGAGATGGCCACAAAGGGAGATGGCCACAAAGGGAGATGGCCACAAAGGGAGATTGTCACAAAGGGAGGTGGCCACAAAGAGAGATGGCCACAAAGGGAGATGGCCACAAAGGGAGATGGCCACAACAGAGTTCCATACAAAAAAAGGGGAACTCAGCTACAAATAAATATGTAAAGTACAAAATGTATTGAAAAACTCAAAAATATCAATAACTGGGTAATAAAAAGTCTATTTAAAAAGGGGAAAATAAAAGACCGTAGTGTCCTTGTAACAGAGTTTCATATAAGCCGAATATCCCTAGCTGCCAATTACTCGCAGTCAGGTTGCGCATACAAAATAAGCCGCCTCTCCACAATATTTCATTAGAGCAGGGGAAATGCAGTATGCCTAATATAAGGGTACTTGCTGCAATAACGGCCCCGGTGTGCCTCCTACAGATTAAAAGTTCATGGCCCATAAGTACAGTGCCAGCTTCCAGCTAAAGCCCTCCACATGCCTCTGTCTCACAGCCATCACCAACGCTATAGATTGTTTTGCTGTGTCGTCGGAACACATGCCCTTCATAAAAAAACGTGTGCCCAGAGCTTTCTCAGTTCACAGCAGTTCCACCCACATCACTCTGTCTCCACAAACCACCACTCACATTGTAGAAGGTCACAGAGAGGCCAGTGGCAGGCAGCACATCCTCAGGGGTGTCTGACCGCAACACTTGTGTCGGGATATTCCAGGACCAGGTAGTGACCTCGCTGTATTTGCTTGCTTTTTAGTTCCATCGGATGCACCACTAATGTTTTGTTTTGACTACTATTTGAGTGTGTTACGTTATTTGTGTGTGAGTTTGTTGCAGTCAGATTATTTTCCTCTTTGTTGTTATTTTGGACAAAGCCTCATCAGGATTAATTTACGACAAAAAATAAACTTTCTAAATACCCCTAGGCTTAAAGTGAAAATAGGTAACCTTGCTAGTTTGAAAAAAATATTGAAAATCAAAATGATTAAATGTCATAATACTCATAAAAATATCACAACCTGCCAATCATCCAGTTTTCCAACACAGTTTCTACATGTTATAACTTTTACATTGAACATTACTCTTAGTTATTGTATTTATTAAGCTTGTTTGTTTATTTATTTGTAACTGTGAGTAAGTAAATGCATGAGAATGCGTGGGAGGGGGGCTTCTGCAGTCCCCCCTGGATTTATACATGTAACACCCTTAAGTATACATATTGTGACAGAAACCAGGGGATGGTAATAAATTCCGTATATAGGGCTCCCAGGATACTAGACAGTTTCTATCCTGTTTGGCCTGGGAGTGCAGCCTTATAATACATACACTCCATCCCACAGTTTGGCAAGCGCTGGAACTGAGGGATGAGAGATCCAGACCAGAGTTTGTCTGCTGCCTGATTTCTGTCACCTGTCATGCTAATTAGGAATCAGGTATGAAAGACTGATTTCCTGTTTGCTCTGGTCTCCCCACAAGAGCCAGGAGGCTGGAAGGCTGCTGAACTACAGAGGGGAGAAGCCTCTTCCCCAAACAGGTTCAATCTTTCTGTTCATTTGTGTAAGACTGCAAAAGTACCGTGTTTTGATGTTGGAAGTGGAAAAGCCACTTCCAACCCTGAGTCAGGGATATCTAAGTTAAGTTATCGCTCAGGTGAGCAGCTTTTGTTTTGATCTGTTTTCTGTTGTATGCACTGTGGCAGTCTCAGTGCCTGGGACTGAATAAACCAGGCATAGCCTGTTTAAAGGAACAGTACGTGACGCCTCATCATTTAACCTACCCTAAAAGACCGTGTTCTAAACAGTCCCGGACAAACGACGGAGCCCCGGAGTAAGCCGTTTGTCACATATGGTGGAGAATGCGGGCAGAGCACTAGGGGGTCTGCGGGTTGAAGAACTTTGAAAAAAAAAAAAAAAAAAAAAAAGTTTTTTCATCCTCTGCAAACAAGATGGAAGACGTGGTGGGTGCGCTGGTACGCAATGTCGCTGCCCAGAAAGACGCGAATGAAACCCAGCAACAGCTGTTAATAGCCCAGCAAGAAACTAATGCAAACCAGCAGCAGACGAATGCAGCCCAGCAACAGCTGCTAATAGCCCAGCAAGAGATTAATGCCAACCAGCAACAGGCGAATGCCAACCAGCAACAGGCGAATGCAAACCAGCAACAGACGAATGAAGCCCTGCAAAACGCGAATGCAAACCAGCAAGAGACAAACCGCTTGCTGAGAGAGGAGCAACAGCGGTTCGCTCAGGGCTTACAGCAGGAACTCGAGATCCTGAGGGGGACTATCAGTAACCTTCCACTGGCAGCGGCAGCCCCAGTTCCGAAAATGACCAGGGCAAGCCACTACCTTCAGAAGATGGGACCCTCGGATGATGTGGAAGCCTATCTTCTCACGTTTGAACGCACGGCACAGAGAGAGGGATGGCCAGAAGCTGAGTGGGCTGGTCTAATCGCACCCTTCCTAAGCGGCGAACCCCAGAAGGCTTACTTTGATCTAGAGCCAGCCGAAGCTAACGTCTATGCAAAATTGAAGTTCGAGATCCTCGCCCGCCTCGGCGTAACCACGGCTGTTCGCGCCCAAAGGTTTCACGCATGGTCCTTCACGATGGATAAAGCCACTCGAAGCCAGATGTATGACCTCATCCACCTCGCCCGGAAGTGGCTACAACCCGAGATCAACTCCGCCAGCCACATCGTGGAACGGTTGGTCATGGACCAGTTCTTGAGGAAACTTCCCTCTGCCTTACGCCGTTGGGTCAGTCGGAGTGACCCCCACAATGCGGATGAGCTTGTGGCCCTCGTAGAAAGGTACAATGCAGCAGAAGAGCACCCGCAACCCACAGTCGTGGAGCAACCCCACTACCCGAGGTTCCAGGACTCTTCCAGAGACGGTAAAAGGGTACCGGGGTTAAGGGGCGCTGAAGAGCGGCGACCACCTTCACGCAGCACCAGCAACAGTGGTTCGCACACTAAGGGCAATAGCCAACATGGGGAGCCGGGAAAAGGCTCTAAGTGGGACACAGACTATGTACCTAAATGTGTAAATTGTCATGAGAGGGGCCACACAGCAAAAATCTGCCCACTAAATGATGAGCCCATGCAATGCAACAGCGTGGAACCTTATTCGCTGTTGTCCCAATGTATGGGCCCTAGCCCAGAGGACCCCTTGAATAACCATCTGTGGGCATTTGTAAAGGTTAATGGTAAGAGGGTTCGGGCACTTCTTGACTCTGGGAGCATGGTCACACTAGTGTCCGAATACCTCTTGCCCATTAAGAAGAAACAGGGAAACAGTTCACAAAGAGTGGCAATTTGTTGTATACATGGGGATAATCATGAATATTCCACTGTTGATGTTTTTTTTGAAACAGAGTTTGGTTCTTTAGATTTCAAGGTGGGTATTGTACCCAAACTGGCACATGATGTGTTAATAGGGACCGACTTTCCCCATTTTCTAAAAATGTGGTCCCCCGCTCAGAATAGCGCCCAGAGTTCAATAGCGGACCATAACGAAGTATTAGAAGAAACAAATCCTTTCCCTTTTTCAGAAATGGAGGTTGACGAGGGCCCAAATAAGAAGGGGGAAAAGGAGGAGTGCTGTAAAATTCCCTTCCCCATCACTACTTTGGTAGGGAATACCCCAAATCAAGATGTTGAGCAGACACTTACCACCCCAGAACCGGATAAGACCCTCGCTGACCTAGAGGTCAGTCCTGGGAGTTTTAAGAAGGCCCAGTGGGAGGACCCCACATTAGCGGTAGCAAGGGGAAATATACGGGACCAGAATAGTACTCCTGGCCAACCAGATAGGTCACTTGCTTACCCCTACTTCGAGGTAGAGAACGACCTAGTATATCGGGTTGATAAAAGGAAATCAGTTACAACTAAACAATTGTTGGTACCACGGACATTCCGTAACGTAGTATTACACCTCGCACATAGTCATCCATTGGGGGGACACCTAGGGGTGGAAAAGACAAAAGAAAAGGTTCTCCGAAGCTTCTATTGGCCTGGGGTTCTGGCAGAAATTACGAATTATTGTTCCTCATGCCCAGAATGTCAGATCACCGCCCCGTTCAAGGCGTACCGCAGCCCATTGGTACCCCTTCCCATAATAGAGGTACCATTTGACCGGATTGCTATGGATCTAGTAGGACCCCTAATAAAGTCTGCTAGGGGACATCAGCATATATTGGTAATATTAGATTATGCCACCCGATATCCGGAGGCAGTTCCCCTACGTAGCACCTCAGCTAAAAACATAGCAAAAGAGTTAGTAGTTCTGTTTTCCCGGGTCGGGATTCCTAAAGAGATTCTATCTGACCAGGGAACACCATTTATGTCCCAAGTAACGAAAGAGCTATGTAAACTCCTAAAAATCAAGCATCTCAGAACCTCAGTCTATCATCCACAAACAGATGGTTTAGTGGAAAGGTTCAATAAAACCTTAAAGAGCATGTTACGGCGGGCGGTTGATAAAGATGGGAAAAACTGGGATTGTTTGTTACCGTACCTGTTATTTGCCATTAGGGAAGTTCCCCAATCATCCACAGGCTTCTCCCCGTTTGAACTATTGTATGGCCGACACCCAAGGGGCTTACTGGATATAGCCAAAGAGACTTGGGAACACGAGGTTACCCCTTACAGAAGTGTAATAGAGCATGTTGCCCAGATGCAGGACCGCATTGCTGCAGTCCTACCCATAGTGAGGGAACACATGGAGAAAGCTCAAGAAGCACAGAGGAATACATATAATAAGGGTGCTAGGGTCAGAATTTTTTCTCCAGGTGATAGGGTACTAGTTCTGGTTCCCACCGTGGAGAGTAAATTCCTTGCTAAATGGCATGGGCCATATGAGGTCTTGGAAAGAGTGGGAAAAGTAAATTACAAGGTGAGACAGCCAGGTAGGAGGAAACCTGAGCAAATTTACCATATAAACCTACTCAAGCCCTGGAAAGATAGAGAAGTCTTGTTAACCCTAGTACCCCCAGGTCCGTCAGAGAATCAAGAAACTGACCCAGAGGTTAGCATAGCTGAAACCCTGTCTGTTCATCAGAAACGAGAGGTTCAGAATTTAGTGAAAAGAAACAAAGAAATCTTCTCTATACGGCCAGGTAGAACTAGCGTAATTGAACATGACCTAGTCTCTGAACCGGGGGTCCGAGTTAACCTTAAACCGTACCGAATCCCAGAGGCCAAAAGAAAGGCTATAAGTTTAGAGGTTAAAAAAATGCTAAAACTAGGTGTAATTGAGGAATCCCAAAGTGGGTGGAACAGCCCTATAGTCTTAGTCCCAAAGCCAGATGGTACAACAAGGTTTTGTAATGACTACCGGAAACTAAACGCGGTGTCAAAATTTGATACTTATCCTATGCCCAGGGTAGATGAACTTGTAGAGAGACTGGGCAAAGCCCGATATCTCACAACCCTAGACCTAACAAAAGGGTACTGGCAGGTTCCCCTCACAGAAAGGGCAAAAGAAAAGACAGCCTTCTCAACCCCAGACGGCCTCTTTCAGTATAAGGTGTTGCCTTTTGGCTTACATGGAGCTCCCGCCACATTCCAAAGAATGATGGATAAAATTTTAAAACCACATGCTCGGTATGCTGCCGCCTACCTGGATGATGTGGTAATCCATAGTGAAGATTGGCAATCCCACCTTCCAAAGGTCCAAGCTGTGCTTGACGCAGTCCGGTCTGCTGGACTAACTGCTAACCCCGCTAAATGCACTATTGGTCTGGAGGAGGCCAAGTATCTGGGATATTCTATTGGCAGAGGTTTACTCAAACCCCAAACACTCAAAGTGGAGGCGATACAAAATTGGCCAAGGCCAGTTACAAAAAAACAAGTAAGGACCTTTTTGGGGTTAATTGGGTACTATAGAAGGTTTATTCCCAATTTTGCAACTAAGGCAACCCCACTAACTGACCTCACAAAAGCAAGAGGACCGCTAATGGTAAAGTGGTCCCCCGAAACCGAACAGGCCTTTAGAAGCCTGAAAGAAGCTCTCTGTGCCCAACCAGTGTTGGTCACACCTGACTTCTCCAAAGAGTTCGTAGTCCAAACCGACGCATCTGAGGTAGGGCTGGGGGCGGTACTCTCCCAGGAGTCTCAAGGTGAGGAGCACCCCATCCTTTATTTAAGTAGGAAACTAAATCCCCAGGAGAAAAATTACTCCATAGTAGAGAAAGAGTGTCTCGCAATAAAGTGGGCTGTAGAGACGCTCAAATACTACCTGTTGGGGAGAAAATTCCGGTTGGTCACAGATCATGCACCCCTTACCTGGATGTGTCAAAACAGGGAAAAAAATGCTAGAGTGACCAGGTGGTTCCTAAGCCTACAACCCTTTAAATTTTCTGTGGAACACAGGTCAGGGCACAAACATGGCAATGCTGACGGGTTGTCAAGGATGCACTCCCTAATATCCATGGTCGCTCATCCCTCGAGGTCTGAGCTGGGGGGGAGGATATGTGACAGAAACCAGGGGATGGTAATAAATTCCGTATATAGGGCTCCCAGGATACTAGACAGTTTCTATCCTGTTTGGCCTGGGAGTGCAGCCTTATAATACATACACTCCATCCCACAGTTTGGCAAGCGCTGGAACTGAGGGATGAGAGATCCAGACCAGAGTTTGTCTGCTGCCTGATTTCTGTCACCTGTCATGCTAATTAGGAATCAGGTATGAAAGACTGATTTCCTGTTTGCTCTGGTCTCCCCACAAGAGCCAGGAGGCTGGAAGGCTGCTGAACTACAGAGGGGAGAAGCCTCTTCCCCAAACAGGTTCAATCTTTCTGTTCATTTGTGTAAGACTGCAAAAGTACCGTGTTTTGATGTTGGAAGTGGAAAAGCCACTTCCAACCCTGAGTCAGGGATATCTAAGTTAAGTTATCGCTCAGGTGAGCAGCTTTTGTTTTGATCTGTTTTCTGTTGTATGCACTGTGGCAGTCTCAGTGCCTGGGACTGAATAAACCAGGCATAGCCTGTTTAAAGGAACAGTACGTGACGCCTCATCATTTAACCTACCCTAAAAGACCGTGTTCTAAACAGTCCCGGACAAACGACGGAGCCCCGGAGTAAGCCGTTTGTCACAATATGTATGCACATATTTCCTCAGTGGATATAAGGAGTTAAAACCTGCTCTGTCTATCACAGTGTCAAGATGGACATGCCTTCCAGCCAATGGCTGTGAGCAGAAGTAAGGACTAAGACCATAAGACACTGAGAAGATGACATCACGGAAAGAGGAGTAGAGATATACAGTAGATAGGCTACTAGGAATATGTGATGGAGAGAGACTCACAAGGAAGCAAAGAGAGAGGATCTGTCCCGAGTAGTCCGGCGGGTGCAGAGCCAAGCAGAACAGCACTTGCCGGAGACAGTGAATAAGATCCAGGAGTGATACATCACCAGAGAAAGGGAGCCCGTGTAAGCTGGGGTTTGAAGCTGTGAGTAAACCAAGTGAGAACGCATCTAGAGGATCGCCCCTACAATGCATCCGTATCCTTTCAAACAGCTAATACCAACCTTTGGGAAGTATCAGGCCTGCAACTGTTTTAATACACATGACTCTACATGAGCTCCAACACTGTTCCGGCACCAAAAGTATCCCATAGTTATCATACAGGCTAACAGGACTAAATTATAGACACTGTGGGAAATTTGATGAGAATTTAGTCCCAAAATGGCATTTTAATTAGAAAAATCCATTGAAGACTATAGAACTGTAAATGAGTTGGACGAGTGAGCTCCAACAGGACTTTTAGTATTTACCACCTTCGTGCAACTTACCTGAGTTGTCGTGCCAAACTCGCACTTTGCAGAGATCTCCAAGGCTCAACATGTCAGAGAACCTAAAAACATCCATCTGGTTCCTTTCAAACTTGTTAGAGTTATCTGACTGCTTCAATGCCAGGGTCCCAGTGTCCCCATTCTCTCCAAAGATGATCAGGAGCACATTGGCATCAGTACCAGCTCCTATAAAAAGGTACGTTCATGAATTAATTATATAGTGGATAAGATTATATTCCCATTTTAACGGGCTAATTACAACAAGGCTTAACCAGCAAAAGATAATAAAAAAGTTCACATCTGCATAGGGTCTCCATGTGAGGAGGGGAGTGGCTGGTTCAGAAAAAAAAGCCATAACTTGTATATATTCAACGCTAACACCTTAACCACTATGCTGCACAAATAGTCTCCATTTCAAGTGTTCTAAATTAGATATATATATATTTTGCTTTTAATGGTTTCTTGATAACCAGATTTTCATAGGGTTTACACCAGGACTATTCCATAGTCAGACTCAGATCCGGTAGCTGACCCCTTGTGCTCTTCACTGAAACCCCACCGCCCAAAAGGCTCCTGCAGCATCTTTCTCCTCATGCCTTCTCTGCGCTACTACTCAGAACTCAGCAGGAGGGAGAGAGCAGCCATGCACCTCTCTGGACCCTATGGGGGTTACTTCTTAGACTGCAGTAGTGCCAATTGGGGCAGTATGGCACGGCAACTCCTACTGAAGTCAATAGGAGTTTCCGTGACATAGTACCCCAATTGGCACAATCACAGTTTAATGAATAACCCCCTTTATGTTTAGGTTGATGGAAATTGGAGCTCTGTGAAAATGAATCGAGTAGCTCTGTTTTATACAATATATATATATATATAGTGTAGACCGCACTCTCTAGAATATATAAATGAAATTGCAGGGTGCCAACGGGACTAGGGGGACCCAAACCCCCTAACCAATCCTACCACACAAAAAGTCCCAGCACACACTGTCTAACGAAGAATGGTACTATGGATTATGTCACTGAAAGATATTTAATGTGAACAAAAGATAGTGCAGAGAGTGATGCAACGCAGCAGTAACATATTGCAACAACAATGATAATGGGGTAAATACAATAGGGAAAAGGGACAGGGGGGGGTGGAAAGAAACAGAAACAGTAACAAATAAATACACCAGGGGTAGGTTCACAAGGGGGGCAACGTAACGTTTCGGTGTGCACACCATTGGAGGAGAGCTGATTTCAGAGAGAGAAAGGGTTGTGTCACCTGATGGTCTGATCGTCATTCATTTTTTGCTCATTACTATTGGTGTAGCCAGGACTTACCTTTGCTAGTTTATAGCAGTACACTGACTTTTGTTCTGAGTTCTTCATTATACATTGGGGCGGTAGGGATAAAGGGAAGTACCTCATAGTCATTCCAGACCTGAGGGAACGGGCTTGAGAAAGGGGTATCCCCCCGAAATGTTACGTTGCCCCCCTTGTGAACCTACCCCTGGTGTATTTATTTGTTACTGTTTCTGTTTCTTCCCCCCCCCTCCCCGTCCCTTTTCTCTATTGTATTTACCCCATTATCATTGTTGTTGCATTATGTTACTACTGCGTTGCATCACACTCTGCATTATCTGTTTTATACATTTCAGGTAACCCATTTCAGTCTAAGATTGCTTGTCTTGTCTTCTTCTGGCAAAGAGACACCCTGTATGTATTTACCTTTTCAACTGAAATGTGGAACAATACTATATCTCAAGAAGGGGGCTCAGCACATCAAACATATCAAACGCAACATAATTAGATCATTTTCTTCTATAAAAGTGCACAGGGGATTTACACAACATTTCAGGGAATGCCCTTTCAGTGGTATGCAGCGTGAGCAATATCTGGGGGAAAGGATACATTTGGCCATAACTGCCCCCTGCTCTTTTGTCAAAATAACGTCTTTGATCATCTTGTGCTGCATCTGTTTGATGCGCTTGTGATGAAATAGGCAGCAAAGGCTTCCTAAAAATCCTAGGATACTCTGCCCTGTTGCCTATTCTCATCTGGGTAACCATGGGTTAATGTTGGGCATCAGGGTTTTGTCCCTTTATTCAATTGTATTAATGTACGTGCAATGTGTGAAAGCAGTGGTGCTGCTTGTTACTGTGTATTGCAATGTACATTGTATTGTGTTGTGATGTACAGTATATGGTGTTTAAATGTTTGAAAGGTGCAATATTGCTTCCCCCCTGTTCAGGGATGGGCGGGGGTTAATCCTGGACTTGTTCACTATTGGAGCATTAACTGCTGGGGCTGCATCCTGTTTTTTCTGCCTGGGATGAGGGCATGTAACAGGGACTTATCCCTGTTGAAGAAACAGCCTCTAAATCCAGCAGGGAGCTGGTTAAGTGCAGCCAGGCAATTGATCAGACTCCACCTGCCTAATGAGAGCTCTGTGAAAGAGTGTCATGTGAGACACAGGAAGGAGATTTTCCTCAGTACACAAGGGTGCTGACAAGAGGTAAGAAGTCTTGAGTGCTCCGAAGGACTGGGCATTGAAAACAAGACAGAAGGGGCCCAGACCTATTTTCCTGGCACACCAAGACACCTGGACACCACTAACCTGAAGGGCCACCTGCTTTAAGGTACCGCTGAGATTTTGGGGGTGGTATACTGTATATCTTACAGATAGGGACTGGGGAGTGAGTTAGCCCTCACATAGGAATAGGTGTTTGTTGTTTTATGTATATTTGTGTTTGCTGTGTTATTTAAAGGAACAGACAATAAAGCCTTATATTAATGTCACCCTAAAACAGTCTCAATTGCATACCTCTGCACACATCTCTTACATATGGTGTTAGAAGTGGGATGAAAGGTGGCCCTTGAAGTTCAAAGGGGCCCGGGGACTGCCTGTGAACATTTTTGTGTTTTTGCCTGCATACGTTCCTGCAAACAGCCCGAGTAACAAAACACGTGCAGAAGAGACCAGATTAAAGGGCTACACATCCAGGCAGGAAAACTACACTGCACTGGAGAAAGCAACAACGCCAGAGTTTGACTGGGAGGACTGCGACAGATGGTGACTCACACAAGGGACTGATGCTGTGACCAGAGTCTACCCCACCACTTGTGGAAAAAAACCCATGGGATTTTAAAATGGCCGTCCAGCTGAAGTTAAATACAGACTCTGCAAGAATGGGGAAGAAAATGTGTTCCTGATGTAAAGAGCCCAGCCACACGGAGCAGTGTCCCTTCAGGCCTTATTTGGATGACGAGGATGATCCCTACGTGGCCCCAGAAAAAGGGCAACAGCCACAGAAATATTTTTTTTCAACGAGCCGAGGAACTGCAGCAGCAAGCAATGCAAAGACCCCAGTACCCCTGATGGAACGGAGTCGTCCAAAGCAAAAAGGCGGAAAAACTAAAAGAAAAGAGGTTCTCCAATTACCATTGAAGGTTCAAACACGTCCGCAGATCCCGCGGAGGAAAAGGGGGGCCGAGATGTCCTGCAGCCTAGAAATTTAGATTTTTTCCTGCGGATCACCGAATATCCCAAGGGGGGCCCAAGGCAGAAGTCATGTACCCCAAAGAAGTGTCTGTCCGGTGCTGACAGTGAGAAACCCTCAAACTATACCAGGGAAGCGGAGCCGGAACCAATGAGTGACGATCCCTTGACCAGCCCTGAAGATGCCCTGAAAAATACCAGGCAGGACTTAGAGAACCGGATGACTGAGCTGAAGACAGCGAACACTATTATTTCTGCCATGGTCAAGAAACAGATCCACTCAGACTAAGTTATTGCTGACTTGCAGCAGAAACAGGAGGTATTTAAAAGAAGGCCCACTGTTTCAGTGTAGAGCTTGGACTATCTCAGAAGGAGTCTCTCAGTCTCCATGCAGAGCTCGGAGGCTTTCAAAAGGAGGTTGACCAACTCAGTACGGACCTCGAATTCTCTCGAACAGAGATTTGCAGTCTCCTTGCCAGGCTGGTATTCTCCCTGAAAGAGTTTCACAGCCTAGGTACCGAGCGGGAGATCTTTCAGAAAGAAGTTCATACATTCAAGATAGAGCTGGATGTTTCTCGCCAGGAGGTCAACAGTATCCGGGCAGAGGTGTACATATCGCAGAATGAGGTTCATACTCTCCGCATAGAACTGGATGCCTCACACCAAGAGATCAGCAGTTGCCGCACAGAAATGGAAGTCTCTAAAAAGGAACTTCATATTCTCGCTGAGGAGCTGGACATCTCTCAAAAAGATGTCCACAGGCTTAATATAGATCTTAAAGTCTCTCAGAAGGAGCTTCAGACCCTCAACCTAGAGATAGACGTCTCACGCCAGGGGACCGGGAGTCTCAAGTCAGAAGTGCGTAAATGGAAGGAGGACTACAAGGAGGCCCTGAATATTACAGAGACTTTAAAAAGAGAAAGCACAAAGCTGAAAGAAGAAAATTCTAACTTGAATGACCACATCAATGAAAAGAATGAAAAGCTGCATGAGCTAGAAAAAAATAAAGAAATTATTGGAAGATGAAAAGTTAGAAGTATTGGAGCAACGCACACAGGCAGAGCACCTACTGCAGAACCAACTGCAAGGTCTGCATACGCACCTCCAGAATGCAGAGGAGAAGCAGCGATCTCTGCAGGTCGAAAATCTGCAGGCTGCTAACGAAGTACAAGTGCTGCAGAAACGTCTGATTACCCAGTTTGTCCCCGGAGAACAGCATGAGGAACTGAAGGCTGCCCTGAACATCACTAAAGCATCACTAGAGGCCAAGCTTAGAGGCCAGGTGACTCGGTACAAGAGGGAGAACAAGAAGGTCCAGAAACTGAGGCAAGCAGCTGCGGCCTGAGCGAAGAAATCCGCAGAGCTCTAAAATATAATGAAGAATGCGTTGATGCACACTCAAAGCAAGCTCCAGAAACAGGATTTTCGCGCTGATGAGCTAAACTTCTTAAAAGGGGAAAAAAGCAGGAGAGTAATTCAGAAGTACTACAAAGCTCTTGTCCAAGCAAGGTTGGAAAGAGAAATGTATCTGTGCAAACGCTCTTCAGCGCTCACCATACAGGCTTCCTACAACAGAGGAATGAAAACTCGTTGGCTAAATCGCCACAATAAAGCAACCTGCCTTTCCCAATCCATATGGAGAATGCAACGTCAAAGAAAGAATTATGAACATTTCAAGCAGCGTGTAATCTTACTCCAGTCAAATGTTAGGAAGTATCTGCAGCAAAGATACTACATAAAAAATGAAGGAAGCTGCTGGTGTGATTCAGTCCAGATATAGGTTCTACATCAAAACCAAGAAAGCTGTGCGTTGCTATAAGCGCACCCGCAGTGGTGTCAGGAAAGAAGAACCGAATTACGACTGAGAAGCGCAATACCAATACAGTTTTGCTACTGTGGTCCCATGGTCCAAGCCATATTCCTCACAATGCAAATAGCCGCTTGAAATATACAGTCTTTGTCTAGATTGAGGCAGAACTGTTTTGGTGTTCACACCTCTACAAGTACAACACTAGGTAACTACCAAACTGAGATGCCACGGGAGTCAATCGGTCTGGACAAAAACTCTACCCAACTTGAACCACCCGTGAATATGGCTACAGAACCCGACGCAGGTGGTCACCCTAAACTCAGGGAAGAAAGAATTGCCCAACGCAGGGGAAAACTCGTCGAGCGACTGAAGAGTACTGAGCTCAAGCATCTTTTTGAGGAGACATTATTGGCCTGGAGAAAGGGCCCCAATCCCAGAGGGACAGAGGGTTTTCTTCCTCCATCCACTCTCATTCGAGCCACAGAGATTTCTCGAATGAGAGTGGAAGGATGGGGTTGGGCCCGAGCTTCCCACAAACAGGGGAGGTATGTAACAGGGACTTATCCCTGTTGAATAAACTGCCTCTAAATCCAGCAGGGAGCTGGTTAAGTGCAGGCAGTCAATTGACCAGACCCACCTGCCTAATGAGAACTATGTGAAAGAGAGACCCACAGGGAACGATCCTAGCACTGGAGGAGTGCCCTTTGTTTTGGAGCATTCAGCTTCAGTGGGTGGCGATCTCCACCACAGCAGCTTAATAGCCAGGTGGCTACCAACTACCTTGGGCTAGGTAGCCAGGAGGTTACAAAGCCACGTTTTCCTGTTGTGTCCGGTAAAAGACTATCTTTGTGCTGGGGCATCCACATGCAGTGGACAGAGGCCCCCCTCACCAACCCAGTAGCCTCCTGGCTATTAGCCATCTCCCAGTACTTTGTTCTATTGAAATGCTGAGAAGATAACCACGGACTGGGGGTGGGTTAAGTGGACTGTTTAGACTCGACATGAGCCCTCACAAGAACTAAGAGGGCCCTGGATCGCTTAGCTCTGGTGGCATCTGGGTGGACTATGATACAGCTCTTTTGTGAATATTTGCCGCCACGCCATTCCTTTTTTTCCTGTATCTGTCCTGGGTGTCAGTAGATACCAAAAGTTCTGGATACCAGTCAGGGATCTTTGGTCGTGAGGTGACAGTGCTGACCCTCTTATTGAGATCGTTTTGCTGTGAAAGCAGCTTCCTCCCAGAGGGAGTCATAAAGTACTTGTATGGCTCGTTAAGATGGAGTTCTCAAATTACAAAATATGTAAAACATGCATAATGGACATAAAACGGCAAGCTACAGTATGCATGCCCAAACTTTTTGACTGCAGAAAACCATGGTAAGCATCAACATATTTTACAGTATGTGATTTGGACTCAAAGTAGGGCCCCTAATTATGGATGCTGTTATGCGGCGTACAGGACGCAACCAGTGGAGTGGGATGAAAAGACTTCAAAATCTTTTGTGGGCTGAGTGGTTACTGCCAGAGCTAGAGAGACTGCTACTCTAATTAGTGTGACAAAAAGTTCCATGCGGCTCCTCCAAATCAATACAATTAGTCTTTGTGGTAACAACCTCAGAAAGTAGTCTCAGCGTGTCCGGCAGCTGGAAATGTCCTTGTTGCAACGAGTCCATAGGTAAAGAATACATTTTAAACCTGATAAAAGGGGAGCTTGCTTTCTTAAAATGTTGTGCCATATGTCATAATAAATGCATACGGTCTCAGTGCTTACCTTTATAGTAATTAGGAGGGGCTTGTGAATGTTGCATGTTTAGGGGCCAGAGTGCTACACCTCATTTCTACACAACAGTCTGAAAGATACACCTTCATATTATCGTTTATTTGTAAAGCGCCAACCTATTCCGCAGTGCAGTACAATGGGGTACAGAGATTTGATAATGATATCAACAGAGTTGCATATAAATAAGGACAAACATACACAAACGGATACAAAGATGAGGTCCCCACTCGTGAGAGTTTACAGTCTAGAGGGAATGAGGGACAATGCACATTCATCTTCTCCATATCAAAGGGGGCTTCAATACATTGCACAGCAAAGAGCGGAAGACCCCCTAAGAGGCGAAAGCATTAGAGAAAAGAACATGGGTTAGAAGGCCTGGCTTCTATCCTGGAGTAACTATACCCAACATACTGCATAGCTAAATCCATCTGTATGGTGCAGGTAACAGACTACAATGGGTCCAGGACACAGCTAAGATGTTAACTGGGTATTGAGGCCTGACTTAGACATGGGGAAAAGACAGTCATACTGATCTATGCTTTATGATACAATACTGCAATTAAATCATGCAGGCAAGAGGCAAGAATCTATGATAAGGAGCCCCAAGAGGGAGAAGGATACTACAGTAAGTGCAGTGCAAAGTCAAGTGATGGCAGTGTTTGTCACCCTGCGGTCAATGGACAGGTTCACTTCTCGACATCCCCTGATGAACAATCGCTTACAGATGCAGTCAGACTCCCCTTCCCCGGGAGGGATGTGGGAAATAAAGCATTTTCAGCCATGTTAGCTGCAGTACCTCAATGTTTGTTTACCAGAGGCCTACGGCTTGTTTCTCCATGCGTTTCCCGCTCACAGGGAACACTAGTATTGCTAAATCTATATAGTAAACCTCGACTTTGTGTACTATTCATTTCGTTTTTTCCTGTTCCCCTTTACCTTGGTTTCTGTTACATTTCAGTTTAAGCGAGTGATGGAAGTGGCTTCAAAAAGGTAGGGGTACTGTATATGACTTAAATAAAAACCCACATGTATTTAACACCAAGGAAATGCTATTATGAATATGTTTTAGAAAGATTTATACATATTTCTGTTTGGAAAGAATATATATTTTTTCCTTTATATAGAAAGTATAAAGTAGAACCATGCTGTCTTAAATATCTCTGCATTCTTTTTGTGTTTTTTACTTTAATTGAAACAAAGGGTCCCTAGAAGCTTAAAAACTGTACCCATAACGACTGGGACCCCCCAGTCCCTGAGATATTTCATTTCAAAAATCCCTTATAAGAATTCGTGTGCCTGGAGTCAGGAAGCCCCGCTGAGGCCATTGTCACTCTGGCAGCCAATAGATATCTGTGACATCATCGTGACATACGCTAACACTGCATCTTCCTGATGTGGGTTTTTTTTGGGGGGGTCGCTGCTTTAATAGTGTAGATGTGTTAATACAAAAGTGGTGGCACTCTGTTTTGTAAATAAATAGCGAGTTGTGCTCCTAGTAATGTCACTCTTAGACACTGGCTTTAGCCTTCTTTCTCTCATTGCCTCATCTGTTATGGTGAGGTTTGTTTTCTTGTCAGCTAGCACAGGGGGATCTCAACTCCAGTCCTCAAGACCCCTCCCAGCAGGTCGGGTTTTAAGGATATCCCTGCTTCAGCACAGGTGGCTCAAAAAGGGGGAAAAATCGGAAGAGCCTGCTTCAACACAGGTGGCTCAATGACTGAGTCACCTGTGCTGAAGCAGGGTTATCATGAAGACCTGTTGGGGGGTCTTGAGGTCTGGAGTTGAGAAACCCTGAGCTAGCCAATATATGCCAAACTGTGTAAGGCTGGACTTTGTATACTGTGCTAAGCTCAATGTAAACATTACTTTCAACTGGATTCAATCACAAACCTGAGACATCGCTGGTCTTAACCTGGATGATGTAAGTTGTGGTGTCTACCATCTCTTCGTCATCTACCACTGCTGCCATTTCGCAGGTCAGTGTCTTCTTATCGCCCTTGGATTTTGACAGCCATTCTTCATATGTAAAGGTTGTTTCATCTTCTGTGACCATGTTTTTCATGACAATCTGATAAGTACAACCACGTATGAAGTATGAAGCTCTGCATTCATAAACCAGTGTTTGACACAGAAATTAAAGTTGATTAATAGCATAAAGGTGGAGTTACATGATGTACGTATTAAAATGGGATGCATGAAGTCCGTGATCAACGACATCATATTTAAATTGTGCTGGTTAAAGTCACAGCATTTAGTCTAATATCGGGAAAGACTTGTAAGACTTCAAAGATCATATGCAAACTATACTGCAAACAGGGCTGTCAACAGGGGGGGTAGCCGGAACAAGTGTCCATGAACCCGGTGGCAGCGGGGGGCCTGGCTGGCCAGTCAGTGCTGGAAGTTGTGCACGGCTGCCGGTCTCTCGTTGCCACCTGGTCCAGCTCTACCCAGCTGCGGGTCTGCCTTTCCCTAACTCTCTCTGTCCCAGGTCCTCTCTCTGACGTCGGCGTTTGAGCTGGAAGCAGTTTCCGGCATGCACCAGCAAGAGAGAAAGGCTTAGCGCAGGACAGTGACGGAGGCCAGCTGCTGGGGAGAGCCAGGGCCAGTGGCAAAGAGAGGGGGAAGCCCGACAGGAGGCCCCCAGCACCCGGAGGAGAGTCGAGGCACCAGAGGTCTGAGACTATCCCGAAGTTAAGTGTGTTTTGTATGTATTTGGGGGGTGAGCGGGGGGGGGGTTGTATGTATTTGTGGGGTGGGTGGTTATATGTATTTCAGTGGTGGTGGGGGGTTGTATTTATTTGTGGGGAAGGGGTTGTATGTGTGGGAGGTGGAGGGGTTTATATGTATTTGGGAGGTTGGGGGTTTGTATGTATGTAGACATGTCTACATCCCCCCTCCCCCCCCCCACTTCCTCCTCACTATGTTGCTCTGCAGGGGAACTACACTCTCCAGAATGCCCCAGGAGCTGAGGTCATGTGACACAGTACAGCCAATCGGGCTGCTAGGGGAGATTGGAACTTTGGGAGCGCTTGAAGTGCAAGCTGACAGTTAGTTCAGTTGGAGTCAGGCCTGAGACAGGGAAGATAAGATCTGGGTGTCAGTGGCATCCAGACTAGGTCATATTAACCCCCTTAGGTTCAAGATAGTTCCCAATCACCTAATTAGATTGTGGCTGCTTAAGGGAAACCCCTAGCTAGGGACATTTCCCCATTAGCTGTATATAGTTAGTTTATAGTGCCAGTGAAGACACCACATTGTAAAGTATAGCCTGTGTGTGTGTGTGTGTGTATCTATATACACGTAGTCACGCAAACGTGACGAAACACGTAGGGCTGGTGACGTCATCACGTGTGGGTGCATGCACGTGGAGTCCTGGGCGTCTTAGTGTTCCAGTCAGCCGTATCCAAGTGCTGGCATTTGATTTATAAAGGAGCAGAGGACGCAGAGGCAGTGGGGGTTACAGCGATCTGTCGCCAGCTTGTGACAGGAGCTGGTTGTGGCTACGAACTGATCAGGTGCACCCTGTAGACTCTGGACTCCCCCACCCCTGTTGACCCCTGTTCACATAGAGATTTCTCTCCCACTACAATGAAGTAAAACTACAATGCCCATGAGCCTCAGCGGAGCCACATGATGCCAGGGAGCGAATAGGAGTGAAGGATTTGGCTGGCAGGAGGAAAGGGAAGCGTGGGGGAGAGACCACGCTAGCAGAGGGTGACGGAGGAGCAAGGGGAGAGGTTGTGTGTGTGCAGGGGGTAAGTGATCCACCTGCGTAGGCCAGATTTCCCCTCAGGCCCCAGTGCAGACCCTGAGTCACCACCAGCTTGTGGTACTGCAGGGAACAGCCCTAGAGGGAGACATCCTATTCCCTTACTGTATTAGCAGACAGGGTCACAGTGTTCTTCCTGCGCTGCTGTGTGTTTAGTGGTTTGGGCTCAAGCTGCTGGACATTACCAAACTCGTGAGAGACTACGCTGGATTGGCAGATCCTTTTTGAAGCCTGTTACCGGCTGCTGGAGTGGCCGGAAGGTATTTAATAAGTGCACCAACACCGGTACCTTCAGGCGCTGATCCCGCCTTGGGGGAGGGTTATTTGGGGACACTGGGTTGAGTGACCAAGGGACTGAGTCTATACATTGGACACGGTGTGGGGTACACGCGGTGATGGGAAGTGACATTACTCGAACGAGGAGAGTGGCCAGGCCACTGGTGTATAACTACTGAGTTTCAGCTATTCACGTACTGTGATATATGTGTGTTATTCTTGAAAGGTGTAAGCTAAGGTTTTGCAATCACTTAATAGTAAAAGATTACAACGTTGTGTTTTGTTACCATTATTCTTACCTAGGGGGATCTTAATTATTGGGGATCCTGGGTAAGTGGAGGCGCTGCCAAGAACATATTGTTACCCCAGGCTCCCAGTTAGCGGAGGCCCAGATCTCGTTGAGCCAGCAGGTACATACAGCACTAGTAGTCTCTCTATATCAGCAGAAAAGAGGGCTACATTTGGAGGCGCTGCTGAGATCTCTGACCTGGGGTGCCCCAAGCAGTAATTAATTGTGCTATCCAGTTAAGCCATGTTTGTGCCCTCTCAGACCGAGGTGCGCAAGTGGGCCCAACAAAACCATATACCTCTGAAATGCGCCATTGCCGTTGGGCATGTTCCGGCCGCTAAGTCCTCAAGTGAGGAAACTTCCGTTCCTGGCCACGGCCCGAGTTATAGATCATAAGTATGATGCAGACCACACCTGGCGTAAAGTACTACTGGCCACAGAACGGGATATATGTCTGGAAGCAGTACCCTCTATATTAATCCTACCTGAGGCCCCGGGAATCCATTGTTCACTGGTGCATGTGGGTGTAGCCGAACCACTGGCTATGTCCACGCCCCAAAGAGATTACCCTGGTCCTTCGAGTGCCGTAATGTATACCCCATTCCGTACCCCCGAGAGCAGTATGACCCCCATGTGGCCTGCAGCTATGGGCCTAGGAGTGTCTTTCGCCCCCTCCACTATCCGGCAATCCCTGAGTAGGAGCAGTATCTCCAGACTTGATACAAATAGCCCTTCTGTAGGAAATATTATGCCTAACAATCTAACCATACCTGTGCTAGCGGAGGCCATACATCAATCCACACAGTCGCATCAGTACCGGAAGCTGAAGGCGTTCTCTGGAGATAAGCCGACGCCCTTGGGAGAGGTATGGTTTGAAGAATGGTTGGACCACGCTGAACAAGTACTACCCCAATGGTCCTGCACTGACGCAGTGAGGAGGCAGCGAATTATTGAATGCCTACGACCGCCCGCCTCCTATATGGTGCATTGCTACGGAGATGACCATCCGGATGCCGACACGCACGGGGTACTACATGCACTCACCAAAGCCTACGGGACACCGGTGGACTCGTTCGCATTGATGGCCAAATTCCATGCGCTGGTCCAAAAAGAAGGAGAAATGGTATCTGACTTTCTTAGGCGTCTGCATTTGAATCTCTGGACTCTAGTGAGGAGGAAAGTAGTGCAGAAGGCCGATGCAGATGGGCTTCGAACCACGCAACTCGAGGAGACTCCTCTCGTTACACCCGGTATCTGTCAGAGTCAGCGGATGCCTCGTTCCGGGTCAAGCCTTGTCTTTTGACGAACTTATGGACCGAGTACAGGCTCACGAAACCGTGCTGTTGGGTTGGGATCTGACTACGGCCAAGAAAACGGGGGTTACCCCCAAGGAAGCCAAGAAAGGAGAGACTAGAGCGAGGCCAGCTGGTGAAATGAGTCAAGAAAAGGAGGAGCCTGATGAACATGAGGTTGACCACGGAGACTCCGCCTCGGAAAGATCCTCCCCTGCTTTCAGGAACAATTCCACAAGGAGTAATATCCAGTGTTACGGCTGTGGCAAGATGGGGCATATCTCTTCCTACTGTCCCGTAAAGAGGAAGATGGTGCCCAGGCCTGCGAAATCCATGCTGTGCACCCCCCGGACCGCTGAAACCGCCATTGTGTCCGACGAGGGTACGACCCTGGAGGCTAATGAAGTGCCGGTCCCACCACAGATGAGCAGCCGCATCGGGCCGCCGGCTATCGTCAAAGTTGTTATCGAAGGCATCTATGCGTCTGCTCTACTGGATACTGGTTCTCAAGTAACCATTGTATATCGACCCTTCTATGATCAGCACCTTCACTGTTTACCCCTATTGTCCGCAGACACCATGAGATTAAGGGGACTGAGCCATGAAGACTACCCTATCGATGGAGTGGTGAGAGTACATTTGGACATTCCACAGTTGAATACCGGCAAGCATCATCCCATGGAAGTGGAAGCGTTAGTGTGCCCTGAACCCCAAGATCATCCTAGTGCCCCTATAATCATGGGGACCAATACCGACATAGTACAAGCCGTGATCCGTATGTACTTGCAGGAGTCGGGTGAACTACCGTTGATGGCGCTAGCAGCGTACCCTGCATTACAAGAGGCATGCTGTAGGATAGCTGCCGTAGAAGAGCATGGGGTTTTGTACAACATTGAGAATGGATTGACTGAGATTCCCTCAGGGGGAGGAAGGATGATGACAGCAGCTTGTTGCTACCCAGAAAGACGCAAGGAGGATCGATTATTCTCATTGGAGAGTACTGCAGACAATGACCAGCAGTGTGGATACAAGCTGTTGGCCTCGGTGCAAGAGTGGCCATTTAGAATTCCGAATAGAGTACGGGTCTATGTGAGGAACCTTTCTCCCTATCCCATGCCCATTGATCACGAGCACCAGCTGGGCCGAATATATCCTGTTACTCCAGAAGGTAAGACGGAGGTTAGGTTGCCAGCCGCTACCGCCTCCACCGCTGCTCCTAAATTGGTGTTTGATTTCGGAGATTCTCCCTTGACGGCGGATTGGAAAAAAAGGTTACAGACCAAGCTGGAAAACAGACCCGGAGTATTCTCCATCGGTGATATGGATGTGGGGTGCAGCCGCAGTGCCCAGCATACCATTCGGCTTAGCGATACGACACCCTTCCGAGAACGATCTCGTCACATCGCTCTGAGGGATGTGGAAGATGTGAGGAAACTGCTAACTGAAATGGAGGAGGCCGGTATTGTTCGGGGATCACGTAGTCCTTATGCCTCGCCCATCGTGGTAGTGAGCAAGAAGAACGGAACGGTATGCCTATGTGTGGACTATAGAACCTTGAATAACCGTACTGTACCCGATCAGTACACCGTTCCGCGAATTGAAGACCTCCTGAACGCCCTATCAGGGAATAAATGGTTTACTGTGCTGGATCTAAGGTCAGGATACTATCAGGTACACAGTAGACAGTGAGAGTAGCGCTATCGTGGGTTTAGAGGGCTCACTAAAGATGGCGGCGAGAGATACATGTGCTGTGCAGGGCATGGAGGAGGTTAAAATGGCGACAGCTGCGTCATTCACTGCAACGCGGGTTGCAGCCAATCCAAAATGGCGACTCTCGCCAAGCCTAGATCGCGCACGTGCTGCGTGCAAGCAAACTGTAAGAGAAATGTGGCGAGAGATGTGCAGGGGTTTGGCGCCAAACCCAGATCACCAGCCAAAAGAAGGGAGCGGCGCGAAAGCCGAAGCCACACCCACCTGTGCAGTGACTGGCCGATGGACGAAGCCACGTCACACAAAGAGAGAGAGTGCCCCTCCTCTTGTTTCCACCAGAGGGAGGGGTCACACCAAGAACCAATCCAACCAGTCCTCCCCAGCGGAAGGAGAGACAGGAAGTGAGGCTGAGGAACTTCACTTCTGTTTGACTGGAGAAGGTGCTAAGTGCGAGACCAGTAAGCTGAGCGAATCAACCCCCGCGCCAAAGATGGCTGACCTAAGCGTAACCACTTATCAGCTTCCAGGAGGCTTCCTGGTTGTGGAGGTTGATGGCCGAGCATATCTGCGGTGCCTGTGCATCCAATGCAGGTCACTCGGACTGGCCCCAATTACAACGGCACGGTGCCAACAGTGTGGCAAGTTCTACCTCTGGCCTATCGAGCCATGATCAAGACCCCGCGAGATGCCTCTCCAGCAACACTGATCGAGGTAGAGGAGGTGGAGACGAAGGCTGACCTGGTCCCATATGTCACCCCTGCGGTAGGGACCCAGGCCCAGCCACCAAGAGATGTCCCGACGGAGGAGAGCATGATGGCAGTGGAGGTACCGGAGCGGGCCCGTTTCGTACCCATACCCACTGGCGGTGCTGCAAGGACCCGAGGTGATTCCCCAGCGGAGGAGCCGTTGCAGTCCTCGTCGGATGAGAGAGACAGCCTGTCATCGGTGGTGATGCGCCGGCCGGCGGACCACCCCAGCTGTAAAGAAGAAGTCCCACTTAACCCTGAGATGGAGCAGACGAGTCCGGAGACCCCCCCGACAGCGAACGCTGGTGCAGCCTGAACCGCGAAGAAGTCCCACGGCCGTGGCGACTCCCAGTGCAGCGGAGATGGGATCCGAGACGGCTCCGGAGGAACCGCAGAGCATCGCAAGAAAGCGGAGCGGTAAGAGGACACCACCACCCACCTTTTCCCGCCAGGTGAAGGAGGAACCTGTGGAGAGAGAAGGGCTTGAGGCCTACCTGCCCGTCCGCGACCCTTATGGTCCACCATCGCCCCTTCCGGTCCTCGACGCACTTCCGGTGTGAGACCAAGGAACGGATGGAGATACCGTGATGACCAACGATGATGTCACTTCCGGGTCAGACTGGCGCAGAGGCCCAGAAGCTTTGATGCTTCCATAAGGAGAGCTGGGCTGGAAGCCGAGTTCAACGAGTTTAAAGCCCAAGTAGCCAAGCGAGGAGCCCGAAGCGCTGCCGAAAGAGCCAGCAAAAAAAATACATACAGGTCGTGGCATCGCCCGACTCAGAGACACTGTAATGGACTTTGGCGATCCCATGGTCACCGCCCCTAGCGCCATGTCGTGCCACCGGGTCCTAGTGGGAGTAAGCTGGATAAGACGCCCAATTTTACAACTGATTGGCGGGATTGGGTGACAAGTGATGAGGGTTCTGATGGGTTGATACCATTGTCAAGTGTTGTATATGTACCTAAACCCACTGTGTTTAATCCTGTTCCTAGAGGTAGGGCCCGAGGGTCCCAGTCTACTGCAAAAGCAGATCCCGTAAGTCCCAAACCACCTAGGATGAACCCCACGATCTATAAGAATGTCATTAGAGGGAGGCGTAAAGGCTCACACTCTACAGAGGCAGAGACATCCGGTGTATCTTCCAGAGCAGAGTCTGAGGAAGGTATGAGTGTGTCATCCTCATATGAGCACCGAGATAAATGGTGGGCACCGTTATTCACAGGGTATCATGAGGGGATGGACCGCACCAGATTTGTGTTAATAAAGAAAGATATTGTAGATCACTGGTGGGACATAGGCACCTATTCTCCACAGGAGGTTGTCGACGAGTTAGATAACAGGTGGAGAGAAATTATGCAAAAGGTGATTATCCCCAAAGGCTCATCTATTCTGTATGATGATGTTGCGCCCGAGCAGCCACAGTTCTGGGTACTGCAAGGAAAGGCTGGGAACCGGAACCTTACTAAATTAAGTAGGGCAGACAGAGCCATAGCGGCGAGATACCGGCAATCTCATGGATATGAGTTTCCATACGTGCCAGAGCCGATAATGCAGGAGATCGAGTACCAGAGAGATACATGGCTCAGAGATGCAGTCCTTGAACACTTGAGGATTAAGTTTGGTAACACTACCTACATAAGGGAGGATAAAATATGTTCTGTGATGAAGGCTTGGAGTACAGGCAGGAATATATTTATGCATAACATCCTGTACAGACCGGAGAATGGGCCTGTACAACCCTTCTTTGTTAAAATTGTGGATCACAACTGGCGGGAAGTGAAGAAGCCTGATCCCCGTCATTACTATTAAGTTAGGGTTCTCCATGTTGGGAGTTTCCCATTGTGTTATGTCGCCATCATGGGTGTTACAGTCTAGTGTACACAATATTGATTAATTATGTTTGTATGTTCACAGATTGTTCACCTGCAGGATGGTCCAGCAAATTAGGTCCTAGTGGGGACCATTGGATTCCACCTGATGGAGAGTGTACCCTGGTAAGAAATGGGGCTATAGTTCTATCCTCCTCCTGTGTGTAAACTCTGCTAAGGGAAGATTGCCAGGAGTTGACATGGATTTCCCCCCTTATGACACTGGGTTGTGTGAGTGAAAGTAGGTCATGTGACCCTGTGTCCAATCAAGAGATGCAGGGGCGGTGCCTACTGGAGGTTACATAAAGCAGGGTCACTTCCTATTTAGTGGACAAGTGTGATTTGTTAGAGTGTGAGATAGTGTTAGTAAGCAGAGGAGTGATCAGCTCATGAGTAGAGCTGATCTAGCCATAGTTAGTGAGGTGGAACCAAATACCTCTCACCTTGCGTAGGGGGTGAGGGAAGAGCTAGCTCCACTCTGGATGCCTTTGGTCCAGAGTGGTGGCAGGGAGAAACATCACAAGGGAGAACAGTTAGTAGACTGTGCATGAACTGTACCTGTCGGCTGCTGCTGCTGCCCAAGAGAATAAAGAGACTGCTGCTTTTAAAGATAATCCTTGTGTGAGACTGGAATCTCTCATCCCTGTGTGGAATCTCTGTGGTAAGGATTCCACCCCGCATTCCTGGGGCTTACTATAGATGGAGGCGCTGTACCATTGAACCAGAATGAAGGCATGCACCCCAGTAACCTGTTCCTGTTATCCCCCATGTCATCGCGGGAGACTCAGGCCCTCCTGTTGCCAGAAGGTATGCACCACACAGAGACACCTAGCCAGACCCCAGAACACCTTAGGGGAACCTATCTGCGATTTGGAGGGGGAAGATGGGCTAGATATATATATATATATATATATATATATATATATATATATATATATATATATATATACACAGTGGTTGACAAACCACACAAAAATCTACTCGCCGAACCAAAAAATCTACTCGCCACCTAGTCCCGCCCCCAATCCCGCCCTGCTTGGGCGGCCATGAGGAGGTCGCGACGGGGTCAAATACAGTCGCCACGGGCCTGTAGGTGAATGGATTTGTCGAACACTGTATATATATATATATATATTTATACAAACAGAAATCCATTGATGCTTGGGAACCTTTTTACCTTTTCGAGAAACCATTCAGGGCGGTTGCCCTTCCCATCTATACGAATTCTCATCTTCTTCAGTGGTGCAATATCAGCCACCTCCATAACAAACGTGTCCCGCTGACCCCTCTCAAACCTGCAGCATACAGATGGCATGGTCAGAAGTCTTTATAGCTAGCAAGGTGTAAGAAAACAGCAAGCTGTGCTGCTCAATCAGGTGGATAACAAGTGCTCCGGGTGGATAGTATGTCGCAAGGGTCTTGGGTAGGGGTAAGAGGTATGAGTGAGCCTGTCAGAGTGAGCTTGGCAGTGTGTGAGTCAGTCAGTATCTGTATGTGCACAAATGAGTGCATCTGTCAGTGTGTGTGCTCAAGGGCGTGAGTGAGTTTGTCATTGTGTGTGTGAGTGTCAGTGTGTGTGTGTGTGTCAGTGTGTGTGTGAGTCTGTCAGTGTGTGTGTGAGTCTGTCAGTGCATGACTGTATGAGTCCGTCAGTCTGTGTGTATGTGTGTGTGAGTCTGGGTGTGTATATGATGACTCTGCCAAAGTGAGAATGAGTCTGTCAGTGTGAGTCTGTCATTGTGAGTCTGTCAGTGTGTGCGCAACTGAGTGTCAGTATGCATGTGTCAGTGTGTGTGCGAGCGAGTCTGTGAGAGAGTGATTTTGTCACTGTGTCCGTGAGTGAGTGCCAGTATGCATGTGTCAGTGTGTGCACAAGTATGTCAGTGTGTGTGTGTATGTGTGTGCGTGTGTGTGAGTGTCAGTGTGTTTGTGAGTGAGTCTGTCAGAGTGAGAAAGAGTTTGTGTGTGTGTGTGATTGTGTGTGGGAGTCTGTCAGTATTAGTGAGTCTGTCAGTGCGTGACTGGATGAGTCGGTCAGTGTGTGTGGGTGTGTGTGTTTGATTTAGTCTGTTAGTGTGTGTGTGTGTGTGTGTGTGTGTGTGTGTGTGTGTGTCTATTAATGTGAGTATGTTAAGTTTGTGTGATTGAGAGTGATTCTATCAGTGTGTGACTGTGCGAGTGAGTGATTCTGTCAGTGTGTGTGTGTGTGTGTGTGTGTGTGTGCGCGCAAGTGAGTCTGTCAGGGTGTGTAAATTAGTATGTCATTGTGTGTGATTGAGCGAGTTTATCAGTGTGTGGGTATGTGTGGTAGAGAGAGAGAGTGTGTGTGTGTGTGTATGAGAGAGAGAGTGAGTCTGTCAGTGTGTGTGTGTGTGTGTGTGTGTGTGTGTGTGTGTGTGTGTGTGTGTGTGTGTGTGTGTGTGTGTGTGTGTGTGTGTGTGTGTGTGTGTGTGTGTGTGTGTGTGTGTGTGTGTACGAGTGAGCCTGTCAGTGTGTTATATTTTTGACATTTGTTATATTTTTGACAGCCCCTGTATATGTATAAAGTGCTGCAGCATTTTCTACTGTTTCTTGTTATTTGTTCATTTAGAAGGATATAAAAAACTAGTCTACTAGTCTTTACCTGTCTACACATTTTGGCAGCAGCATTTCCTCGGAGTACCCACTGGCTCCATAGCATATCATATAAATATTGGCATCAGTACCACCATTCGGGACGTCTCCCGTGACAACGGTAATCTCATACAGAATCTGCCAATTGATAAGAGTTTAAGCATTAAAATGTTCAACATGCCATCCAATTACATATAATTATATACATTATACAATACATTAAAACAAATAAATGGCTCTCAAAATCTATGATAAGAAATGATTGCTATGTCCAATGATCAGCTGAAAAGTAGCTGCGTTTATTTGCAGAAAGGCAGAAACTGCCAAAAAGCTATTTTAAATGTTTTTGAAAATGGTATGATTCTGCATCAAAAACATAGATGCTTAAGAATATGTGAAAAATCAGATTTAAAAATATAGCAGAGCAAAAGGGTTAAATTCTACAATTGCACCAAAAATATGATTATGGCCCTGTGACGTAGGGGTAGCCGGCCTTCATAATAAAGGTGAAGCCTGGTTGGCTGCCCCTAAAAACCGTGTGTAAATGGGGACATCTGGCAGGCGGGGAAGGGCGGAGGAACAGATCTGCGGATGAGACCCTTTGTTGTAGCCAGACTCTGTGGAGCCTGCCCAGACGGCGGTAATGGGCTGGCCAGGGAAAGGCATTTCGAGACGGAACTCGTAGGCATGATTTCCATTGGCCAGTTCATATTGCCCGCCTTACCGGGAACATGAGCATAAGCACGCCCCCCTCCTTTGATTGGTTACAGCTAGTCGAGCCCCCGGTTCGTGATTGGCTGCTGTGTACAATCCCATGCTGTGAATGGTCGCCAGTCCCTCTTCCATGTTAAACATAGGACAGCGAGGTCTATGTAAGGGGACTGACCGATCAGAGAACCGATCAGAGAACCTAGGGCTTGGTCCGGTGAAGCGCTGGGAGGCTTTAAAAAAAAAAAAAAAGCTCTGAATCGCAAAGCACTCGGCACGGAGGTGCCGGGAAAACCTGGACAAGCTGAGGACAAGATCTACAATCGCGGCCAAGTTCTCAGAGTGCAGCCAAGTTCTGAGAACGCGGCCAAGTTCTCAGGAACGGTTTTACTTGCTCCAGGCTTAGTCCGGTTACGTGACCGGCTAGTGCTCGACATAGAGGTGCCGGAGCAACCGGAGTACAAGCGCTTGGAGCAAGTTCTGACGCCCAAGTTCTCGGGACCAAGTTCTGAGGATTGGAAGGCGCTGAAACCAGTGGGGAGAGCACGGTGGCTCTCCCGAAAAGACTACTGTGTATATTCCTGGACGTGGACTGGACAGAATAAGCCTACCTGAAGCAGGCGCCCTGCATCTAGTTGAGGCTAGTGTCTCCCCCCACACCCCCAGTTGGTATGTATTCCCTTGCATTTGTGCATTTTTGTGTGTCTGCGGGCTTGCCCGAATAAACCCCATTTTATTCAATAATGTTGTCCTGCCTAGTGAATTGTTTCCCGTAAGGTAAAAGGTGTTAAAAGTACTGGTCTCCCGTGACAGGCCCAAACTTCCAAAATGGCAGTACTGTAAGTTCAGAGCACCTCGTAAGTTGTACATCGGACGCAGTTTGTCTTTCCCCAAAGTTACTGGCAGTTCCTATGTCCCCTGACACAGTATTACTGCAAATGTAGTCATGGTTTGTTCTGGGCACAGAGAAATACTGGCTGCTTCGAAATCTTCTATGCAAATGAGCTTATTAATCAGTGAACGTACATCCATGCCGGATAACCTCGTCACACACTGGCCTTCATGCAGAGCACCGGCTCACGGCAGTGTGGAACTCATAATAAATGCTGAAACATGCAGATGTAGCTGGGTAATAAGTATCCGTGACTGCTTTATTCTGGGCTGCTGAAGGATTTCCCTGTGGCCGCGGTTTGCTGTGCTGTGTTTTTTCCCAGCAAACCCTGCCTGTGGTGAAAATACAACAGCTACAGTACCTCTGTATGCTCCTCCTTACCAGCAACACAAAGAGTGCAATCCGTGCAATGTTTATACACAGACACTATGCAATTACACAGACACAATATTAGCGAACTCAAACCCCAGTCCAGACCCACAGTGTTATATTTTTATATATGTATATATTGTGCCACCTGGAGTGCTACCTGGAAAGTGGCCTCAAGTATACAACCGTATACAAAGCCCAATACACATCCAATATGACAAATGCTTCATTTCTGTATGTTTTTCCTTCTAATAAGTATGGCTCATTTAATTCAAGGGAAGCATATATTTGTTCTTGCACTTTAAAAAATAAATAAAAATAAGTCACTATTTATTAGGGAACATCTGTTTTAACTGCACTGTAGCTCATACATAGGGCTTCTAAATTTTAACCTCTTAGACACTGTATACCTGTCACCCATCCCATGCTATTGGCTATATCAGGGGTGCACAAGATTTTTGGGAGGAGGTCACGGCGGTTACAGAGACCCTGCGCTCTTCCCAAAGGCATTTAAATTAAGTGCCGGGGGACCGCAAGAAGCCTCTGTAACTCACTTACCTTGATTCAGACGGCTTTGGGCGATGCGTCGCCATGGCAACACGGCGTCAAATGAGGCTGCGGGTCATGTGACATCACATGACCCCGCGGCGTCATTTGACACTGACACAAAGGTAAGGGGGTGGGGCGCAAGCACGAGGGGAGAGCAGGCAGGGCGGCACAGCACCAAATGTTTGCGCACCTCTGGGCTATATCATTGTTTTGTTTCTGCTTATCTCCATGCAGTGGAGGAAATACCATAGCACAAGCATGTCAAACTCAAAGGCCAACACGGGCCAAATAAACAAGTTTTAAGTTTAGGTGGGCCGCAAAAAAACAAAAACTTCAATTTTCATAGAAACGTAGGTTTATTTCTAAAAGTACAGTATAAAAAAAAAAAAAGAACAAGAACAACGATAAAATTAATGTTTTCTTCCTGACACTTGGCATCTCTGACTCTCTCTCCCTCTGACTCCCTCTCTCTCTCTCTCCCTCTGACACCCTCTCCCTCTGACTCCCTCTCCCTCTGACACCCTCTCCCTCTGACACCCTCTCCCTCTCTCCCTCCCTCTCTCTCTCCCTCAGACTCTCTCTCCCTCTGACTCCCTCTCCCTCTGACACCCTCTCCCTCTGACACCCTCTCCCTCTCTCCCTCCCTCTGACTCTCTCTCTCTCCCTCAGACTCTCTCTCTCTCCCCCTCAGATTCTCTCTCTCCCTCAGACTCTCTCTCTCTCCCTCAGACTCTCTCTTTCCCTCAGACTCTCTCTCCCTCAGACTCTCTCCCTCCCTCCCTCCCTCCCTCAGACTCTCTCTCTGACTCTCTCCCTCCCTCTGACTGTCTGACTCTTTCCCTCCCTCTGACTCTCCCTCCCTCTGACTAGACACTCTCTCTCTCTGACTCTCTCTCTCTCTGACTCTCTCTCTCTCTGACTCTCTCTCTCTCTCTGACTCTCTCTCTCTCTGACTCTCTCTCCCTCCCTCTGACTCTCTCTCCCTCCCTCTGACTCTCTCTCTCTCCCTCCCTTTGACTCACTGACTCTATCCCTCCC